>NC_064290.1:20064482-20139731 GCF_019186545.1 Solanum stenotomum
TATTGCAGCCCCGTTGACTCGATTGACTCGTGTTGATGTTCCCTTTGTTTGGTCAGAGGAGTGTGAGGCGAGCTTTTTGAGGCTCAAGGAGTTATTGACCACCGCTCCTATATTGACTCTTCCAGTTGAGGGCGAGGGCTTCACAGTTTATTGTGACGCATCCGGCGTTGGTTTGGGTTGTGTATTGATGCAGCAGGGCCGGGTTATTGCTTATGCGTCGAGGCAGCTTAAGATCCATAAGCGCAACTACCTCACTCATGACTTGGAGTTGGCGGCGGTAGTTTTCGCGCTTAAGATTTGGAGGCACTACCTGTATGGAGTTCGATGTGAGATCTATACTGCTCATATGAGTCTTCAGTGCATCATGAGCCAGAGGGACCTTAATTCGAGGCAGCGTCATTGGATTGAGCTCCTGAAGGACTACGACCTCTCTATTCTCTATCATCCGGGCAAGGCGAATGTGGTAGCGGACGCCTTGAGCCGGAAGGCAGTGAGTATGGGTAGTCTAGCCTTCTTATCTGTTGAGGAGCGACCCTTAGCTTTGGACATTCAGTCCTTAGCTAATAGCATGGTTCGGTTGGATATCTCAGATTCTAGACGCGTCTTGGCCTTTATGGGAGTTCAGTTTTCTTTGCTTGATAGGATCCGTGGTTGCCAGTTTGAGGATGATACCTTGGTGGCCCTTAGAGATCGAGTGTTAGCGGGTGATGGTGGTCAGGCTGCCTTAGATCCTGATGAAGTGTTGAAATTTGTCGGCCGCATCTGTGCTCCGAGAGTTGGAGATTTGATATAGTTGATACTTTCTGAGGCCCATGAGTCTAGATACTCTATTCATCCGGGCACAGCGAAGATGTATCGTGTTTTGAGGCAGCATTACTGGTGGAGTGGCATGAGAAGAGATATTGCTGACTTTGTTTCCCGTTGCTTGTGCTGCCAGCAGGTAAAGACAGAGCATTTGAGGCCTGGTGGCGAGTTCCAGAAATTACCCATTCCGGAGTGGAAGTGGGAGCGTATCACTATGGACTTCGTTGTGGGGTTGCCTCGGACTTCTAGAGGTGTTGACAACATTTGGGTCATCGTGGATCGATTGACCAAGTCAGCACATTTCCTTCCTGTTCATACTACTTTCAGTGCTGAGAGGTTGTCTCGTATCTATATTCGGGAGGTAGTTCGTATTCATGGTGTGCCTGTTTCTATCATTTCAGATCGGGGTTCACAATTCACTTCCAGCTTTTGGAGGGCTTTTCAGGAGGAGTTGGGAACCCGTGTCCACCTTAGCACAACATTTCACCCACAGACGGATGGTCAGTCAGAGCGTACTATTCAGGTCCTTGAGGATATGTTACAGGCCTGTGTTATGGATTTTGGAGGTCAGTGGGACCAGTTCTTGCCTTTGGCGGAGTTTACGTACAACAACAGCTACCACTCTAGTATTCAGATGGCCCCGTTTGAGGCCTTATATGGTAGGCGTTGTCGCTCTCCAGTTGGTTGGTTTGAGTCTACAGAGCCTAGGCCGCGTGGTACAGATTTGCTTCAGGAGGCCCTGGATCAGGTGAGGGTGATTCAGGATAGNAGTAGGCACCAGAGTTATGCGGATCAGAGGCGTCGACCTTTGAGATTCTCTGTTGGTGACCGGGTATTCCTCCGTGTGTCGCCCATGAAGGGCGTGATGAGGTTTGGGAGGCGGGGCAAGCTTAGCCCCAGGTACATTGGGCCTTTTGAGATACTCCGGACAGTTGGAGAGGTTGCTTATGAGTTGGCCCTACCTCCAGTATTTTCAGCCATCCACCCAGTGTTTCATGTTTCGATGCTGCGGCGGTATGTTCCTGATGAGTCCCATGTGCTCCAGTATGATGCAGTCGAGTTGGATGATCGTTTGACATTTGTAGAGGAGCCAGTTGCCATTTTAGCCAGAGATGTGAGGAGATTGCGCTCGAGAGCCATTCCTGTTGTTAAGGTCCGTTGGAGGCATCGTCCAGTCGAGGAGGCTACTTGGGAGACCGAGCAGGAGATGCGGGAGCAGTTTCCCGGCTTGTTTGAGCCTTCAGGTACTTCTTGATCATTTCTTTCGCGGACGAAAGTCTTTTTTTAGTAGTGGATATTGTAATGACCCTCATGGTCATTTCTGTGTCTTGCCTTCTGTGTGTCGTTTAAAGCGTTCCTATAGCGACCCCAAGTCATTTATGACTTGCTGGGACTGATAGTTCGGTCACCTGGTTGTTCGTTTGGTCTAGGTGCGAGTTTTTGTGTTTTGGAGCTTATGGACCTTGAACGATCATTTTCGATCAAAAGTTCAAGAAGATGACATCGGAATCCAATTCTGACGATTCCATCAGCTCCGGAAGGATCATTTTAGGCTAGTAGCATGGTCGTCATGACTCCCGAGGTTTTCTGTGTGAGTCGGTGCGATTAGGCGTTTTAACTTTAAGTTTAAGCCTAAGTTTGACTTTGGTCAACATTCTGAGTAAACACGCTCGGATGAGAATTCCGTCAGCGTGGTTAGCTCCGAAATGTCGAGTTTGGTCTAGATTGACCCTTCTTTTGTGTCTGGAGGTTTTCGATATCTTTCCGAGCCCTTTTGTGGGTTTTGAATTAAAATGACTTTTGGAAGTGGGATCCACTTTTTATCGAAATGACCTCTGATGGAAATTATGACTGCGCCGTTGAGTCTGGAATGTCGAATTTGGTATGGCTGCATATCTCGTTTGCGTGCACGGGGTTCTGAACGAGATCCGAGCACCCCATCGAAATTTCAAGTTTTGGAAATGTTGCAGATTTTCTGCAATAAATTGCAGAAAATCAGCCACATTTCCCAAACTTCAAACTCTCATCTCTCAACCGATTTGGGTGATCCAAAAGGCTAAGTTGTGAGATTTTTCGAGGGCAACGTGTTGGTGAGCTCGGATAGTGATTTGGAGTCCTCGTTTGAGGTAATTTTCAAAAAATACCTGCTGCTAGACCTCTTTTTGTGAGCTTGATTTTGGAAATTTTTGAGACTTGTTTCCTTAGCTATTTTAGATCCGATTTTGGTGATTTTTGAGGCTATTTTGAGTGGTTTTTCGAGGAGAACATTGTGGTGTTGTTAGATTTTACTGTAGATCGCCCCTTTTTGGTAAATACGCTGAATTAGCTGCTGTCCCATTTCTATTCTTTTGAGAAAATTTGGGTTCTAGTTGCTTGTTGATATTGTGTTGTTCCTGAGCCCCGAATTGTGTACCATTATGGGAAATGAGCTGGGGGAACTGGTTAGGACCCACTTTTGGGGTTAATTTCAGAATTTTCCTGTGCGGGTCCCACGATTCCCGTTTTGACTCCAAAATTGACCCGTCTCCGTTTGTTATGATTTTGGTGTCTAAACGATCGTATTAACGTTGTGTCTCTATTTTTGATAACGGGGCAGCGTTTCGAGACCGTTCGGAAAGGGAAAGCTCCGAAGGAGTGATTTTGGAGCGTGTGTGATCGGCCTACAGGTAGGCTACGATTTCCCTCTCTTAGATTGAGCTCGAGAATGTGAATGCATGTTGATTAGTTGGGATTTGGGTTGGGTAGTTATTGAATCCTACATAGGTGTTAAGAAATCATGTTTTCAGCCTATTTCGGGAATTATCGGGTAACTGTGAGCATGCTTTGTGTTATCAATGGATCCTTCTCGCTATGTGGAGTTCTTGCATGCTTAATTTATTTGAAGCATGTTGGGCCTTAGTTTAGGTTTGACTAGGGCTTGCCTTAGAAATACATTATTCGGATCCAATAGGCCTTAGTTTTGCCCCGACGTCGCTCGACCGGCTTAAATCCCTGTAGACTGGTATAGCAGACTTGGGTCTGATAGTTTGGGCCTTAGTTAGGCAATACGCTTGCTCCGACTTTAGTTATTCTTATTTCCCCCGATGTTACGGCTTCACGAGTTACATCGGCGACACTAGTTCTACTTCGCGATTTGAATTTGATTTTTGATTTGGTTCCAAGGACTTACATTGATTGACTAAGTATGGACGGCGTTCCATGGACATTTATGAGTGTGGATCGATTAGGACTCTTTCAGCAGCTACATTGGCACTAATATAGAGCATCCAGTTTAAGGTCCGACCTCTATTTCCCAGATACTTATATAGAGCATCCGGTTAGAGTTTCGGCCTCATATACTTGATATTTGTGATTGATTACTTGGATATTTCTTGTGAGCATCCAGTTCGAGGTCCGGCCTCCGTACTGTCAGATTCTACTAATTAGGGTTGAGGTTCTGGTTCAATGTTCTTCATTCTTGGGTTCTTTTATGCAATTCTCTTTAGTTATAGTTATTCTGTGTACTCGTCAGGCTTATGGAGGTCCGTTCGGATTTTTATTTAACTTGCGCACGAGTGTACCTTCTGGGCTTATGGGGGTCCAGTTAGGTGTAGTTAGCTTATAGATTACTTTAGTTAGTTCTTTGTACACTCGTGTGCATTCCATTGTTACTTAGATTTCCGCTCTTGACCCTCGGTTTGTATTATTCCTTCTTTTCATATTGCCTTTACTTTTCAAGTTCAGTCGGCCTATGATGCCTACTGGGTACCTGTTGTTTTGGTAATCATGCTACGCTCTGCATCTATTTTGTGATGCAGGTCCGGGCACTAGTAGCCAGCGTTGATCGAGCTTGGAGCAGACTGATCCGGAGATGGGAGTGAGCACACGACGTTTTGTACTATTTCAGTCTCCATCTGTATATATAGACTTGTCTTTTACCTTTCGAGACAGTCCAGTCTCTGTTGTCCACTTTTGGGACTTGTACTCATTTTGTTAGTAGCTCTGTACTAGTGACTTCTAGGTTCTGGGAGAGATCTTTATTTGTATATATGTTTTTGGTTTGCTTCCGCCTGTTTATATTGTTATTTGCCTACTCTTGTTTAGTTTCTACCCCAGACCCATTACTTGTTGTTCCGGGTTACGGGTTGGCTTACCTACTGGTGGGTTATAGTAGGTGCCATCATGACTTGAGAAATCGGGTCGTGACAACTCATTCATAAATAGGGTAAACAAGCAGAGGCTCAATGTCGATTCCTAGTGTAAACAATTGTTGTGGGGAACTCCTCTATATCAACTACTACTGTTTATTGATGAAGGCTCGTTCATACATGTCTTTTATGACATTTATATATTTAATAATAAGATGAACTTCTTTCTTCTCTATCACCCACCAAAGGACCTTTCGAAGTACTCTATTATATTGTTTCTCTAGGTGAATAAACACCATGTGCAGATCTTTCTTACATCTGTGGTATATCCCCATCAATTTTCTTAGCAAAAATATAGCCTCATTTGTAGATCTACTGAGCATATATCCAAACCGGTTCTCTTTCACTCTTCGGTGTTCTTAGGTCTATGCTCTCTCTTTCCCAAAGTTCCATCATACGACACATGAGTTCAATGCCACAATAGTTCGCACAAATTTGACTATCTCCTTTGTTCTTATAAATCGGAATTAGGTGTTCCTCCTCCACTCATCGAGTATCCTACCACTTCTTGATTTACAACATTGAATAGCTTGGTGAGTCATTCTACTTCGGCCTCTCCAAGACACTTCCAAACCTCTATACGGATACTACATTGACCACAAGATTTTCTTATCCTCATAATGTTCATGGTATCCTTTAACTTTGTCGACCTAATTTTACGAATGTATCCAAAGTTCATACTTTTCACATATGTGTGAAGGTCTAAACTGAGTTTCTCTTGGTTAGAGCTAAACAATTGACTAGAATAAAATTATCCATCTCTCATGTTGAGAAACAACTTTAACTCAAAAAAACATTTTTGCAAGCAACTCCAGAAAGACTTTTCAATCCTGGATTTACCATTCCTCATTGCTCGATGTTGACAAGATATCTGCAACGACTTTGTAAGATCTATGACCTTGGTCTTTCTCAACTTATTTTTATGACCGTGATATCCACGCCAATTTTTGAGCACCTCAATTAATTCCACGGATACTTGCCACCTTCCACCAACAACAGGTATCAGGTAACTCTGTCCACCAAGGCTAGAACAGATGGGAAGAATCACCCAGTATTTTTGGTCTCCATTGAGTTTTGAACCTAAGACCTCAGGGTTCTCAACCACTTCACTAACCACTAGGCCACACCCTTAGGGGCGGTCTTTCTCAACTTTAAACAACACATCATATCTTTTTGGGCATTTATAGGCACCACCTAAGGTAATCATTTATAATTAAAACACACCCATCTACTCATAATCTAACCCACCCTGACCCGAATAACTTAAGCACTCTCATTGTAAATTCTCCCACAAATCAATTTTTCTCTTCTTCCAGCAACAATTATCCGGTGTCAACTCAGTCGTCGTCCTCCTCATCGACTCTAACTTGCATCTTGTTAGCACAAACAGCTTGTAAGTTGTTGCATTCACTAATTTCTACTCAATCATGGTAACCAGCCCAATGACATACATGTCGCTGTCGATAAAGAACACAACGATCTTGATGGTTGTAATAGGTGTTTGTTCCTGTGTTCCGTAGGTTTAGTGTCAGTACTCCATCGCCTATTGGTTTGTTCTTTAGGAATCTCTTGCTTGCGTGGTTTAACTTGTTGTTTTCTATCAGTTAACCATCTAAGAAAATCCCTTATGTAGACCCATGTTTCTTTTGAAACTTCCATTGATAGCTTCGGTTCACACAATAATAAAAGTAAACATTCTAGCAAAACATATTATTTTTCTTCATTTTGAGGCTCTTTGGGTTGATCAATTTGCTTCTATTCTTCGTTTTGTTCTTTGTTTTGCACTGGCTTTGTATATGGTGTTTTTTATTCTTGTTGGGACATTGTGGAATTCATTTTTGATGGTTCAAGACACTATCTTCTGCTACAAAATACTCTATCTTCGCTTCTTCTTGCTTAATTTCTACTGCTAATTCACAAGTTTCATGCTTTCGATCCACCCTGCTTTCTCTCTATTTCTTGTGGATTCTCCTTGATTTTTGGTGTTTTGGGTTATAATTTGGGTCAGGGCGGGTTAGAATATGGGTAGATGGGTGGGTTTAATTTGTGGGTAAAAATTAAATTAATTTCAAATAAGTTGTTTAGATAACGCACGTGTCCTTCTATTTACCATAAGGATGTACACAGCCCAAAAGATTGACGGTAAGGATATGAATGACCTTAAAGTATAACGGATGATATTAACATACCATTTAAGATAGTTTGGGGGTAGATTGTCCCTTTTATGTATTTTAATAAGACCAATGTCTGGCAAGCTCGTGTGCACTTCCAATGTTCCACCACTACTTGTATCCTCCTACTAGCACATGCACTACGTAAGTTTGTGCAAGGCTTCAACACATGAAAAGAAATCATCTAACTTTGTTATCTCTATTGGGTTCCATTAAGTCTCATTCTTGCTTCATCAACCATAACTTATTACTTCTCCCACCCCTTTCCTTGTTAGCATCTCAAAATCACTCTCTCTGGAGAAGCCTATTAAACCAAACAATAATACACCTAAGCAGACTAAAATCACTTCATTAAATTATATACCCATTTTACACGGAGTTTGCCATATATATGACTAGTCTATAAGCAACAATTCACCCTCGAGAAAATAGAGATTACTAACCAAAATAGCAAATGGGCTTTCACTTTCAGAGAATAACCGAGCATAAACCAAATTGATTATCTTTCACTCTTGTCTAGTTCTTAAGTCTACGCTCTGTCACTCTTTCCAAGAGTTACATTGCACTAATATGAGTTCATTGCCACAATAGTTCACATGACTTTTACTATCTCCTTTGTTCTTATAAATCAAAATCAAGGTGCTCTTCCTCCACTCATTGGGCATCCTACCACTTCTTAGTATAGCATTGAATAGCTTGATGAATCATTTGACTCTGACCTCCCCAAGACATTTCCAAAGCCTCTATACAAATACTAGTTGGAGTTTAGACTACAAGCTATTCCAATCCTCATATTTCTCATGGAATCCTTTACCTCTGTCATCCTAATTCTACGAGTGTAGCCAAAGTTTCTATCATTCACAGACGTGTGAAGATCTAAAATATAATTCTCTTGGTTAGAGTTGATTAATTGATCAAAATACTCTCCATCTCTTCTTGATCCCGTCATCTCCTATCAACACTTCTTGACGATCGATTGGTTGAAAAACTAAAAAGATAAAGAAATATTGTATATCTCTTCATGCTTGCTCCAAGATTGAAGTACCATTTGTACAAATAAAAATCCCATTCTTTAAATCAGAAAATATTCAGCAAGCAACCCCAAAAAGATCTTTCAAGCATGCATGTACAATTCGTCAAATCTCGATGTTGATAGGATATCTACAACAACCATATAAAATTAATGTCCTTGGTGTTTCTCAAATTTAAAGAGTATATATCTTTTTCTGGCATATATATGCATCACCTAGGATCACCTTTTATATCTTGAATTAGACAAGGGACCAAAAAGGTTGAACTAAACTTCAGACTGAAATCCACTTTACACAACCAATTATTAGGCCATTGTATATACCAAACAACATAATTTTAAAAGCCCAATGTCTGCAAGCTCATGCACACTTCCAGTGTTCCACCTCTACTTGTATCCTCCTACTAGCAGATGCACCATGTAACTTTGTGTGAGGCTTCCATACATGAAAATAAACCATCTAACTTAGTTGTTTCTATAGGGGTTCCAACAATAGTCTCATTCCCGCTTCGCCAACCATTATATATTACTTCTTCCACCCCTTTCCTTGTTAGAATATCAGAATCACTATCCCTGGAGAAGCAAATTAAACTAAAAAAATTACACCTACGCTAACTAAATCACTTCACTAAATTATATAACCATATTACACAGGGTTTACCATGTATAACCTAAAATCAGCAGTTCACCCTTGAAGATGGTAATTGTTTAAACGAACAGCAAACAGGCTCTCACTTTCAGAGATTGAAGTCGACTGAAGCTTATCAGAGACTTTATCTGTCTCTGTTCCACTTGATTCTGCAAAAACAAACAAATATAAACAAAATCTCAAAGATAAGGAATGCAGGCCCTATTTATAAATTTTTTTAAAAAAATCATAAATAGGGCATTCTTAGGGTTAAAAGCTTTGAGGAAATCCGGGTAGAGATCGTGTCACGCCCCGAGCTACCTCCGAGATGCGGACACGGGACCTAGGACCACAAGTGATCCCAAGCTAACCCTGCTGGCATGATCATGAGCATACTAAAGATAATAAACTGATGTGAAAGCTAAATCATAAATAAATCTTAAAAGATGAGGAATACCCATATACTATAGCTGAATATATCATATCTGAGAATTTAATACAAATGAAATATCAAACTCAAAACACTAAGTTGAATCTAACTATGTCTGAAATAGGCCTCTAAACTGACTAGAAATGTTGGGACATGCCCCAACTAGATCTAGAAAAATTGAAACTAAAGACTAAAAGCGATAAAGATAAACATGTCACCAGTCCTAGAAGAATGAGGACTCACCACTGGTGCTGCTGAACTGAAGACTAGGAACCGATCTAAGCGTGATTTGGATACTGAGAACCTAAACCTACATCACGAAAAGATGTAGCGCACGTATGCGTCAGTACTTGAAAGGTACTGAGCATGCAGGATAGAGTAAAGCTGAAATAACATATAACTGAACAAAGCAATAAAGCAATGAAATAATCTGAACATGATATAAATACTGAATATACTGATAAATGGTCAATGCAATAGAATCTGACTGAACTGTGGGAGCTACTAATAACCGACATAAAACCACATGAGCTAAATGTGGAGTCCGATGTATACGCCCCATCGAGAGGACCCAATATACCCTGCCAGAGGTATAGAGGCATGCTTTCGTGATCACTAAACTGATGTTGCCCACATAGGGAACTTACACCTACGTGGCTCGTAGTTCTAGGACTATATGGGTACGCTGAACCCTAGTCCAACTCGGTATTATGCTACTCCCAATGAATTAAGTGGTTAACTGGTTATGACTGAATTTATGTACATACTGGATAGCTCGATTTGAACATGCAAACTGAGAATGCAACAATTAATCTGATAATGATTCATTCATAAACTGAGGCTTGTATAACTGAATACTGAAATATCTGACCTAGCATGTGTAATTCAAGAACTAAAGAAATACATAGCTAGGGTTCTGAAATTCATGCGATAAACTGAGCAATAACATGATAATCTGATTTGGAACATTTAAATAACTAATTCATGATGATCTATTCAAATTCTAGAAACCCTAGGTCTGTTCATAATCATGGAATCAAGAATCTGACTGAATTCTAAGGACCTAATGGGTGAAAGGAACCCACTAGTGAAATCCCACATACCTGGTGACGAATTCCATGGAGAAATCTTTTGATTTTGGGGCTAGAACTGAAGAAACCTCGCTGCGTTCTTGAACTAGGGTTCTTGACCTTTTTCTCCTTCTTGATTCTAATTTTCTAAGTTTTGATTAATGATTTTGACTAAGGTAAGTTCTAATTATGTTTCTAGGCTTAAACTGATTAAAACCTCATGATTTAGGGTTTAAACGATGTATCTTAGGGGTTAAATGAAATAGGAAAAGACGAAAAGACCCCTGAATTAGCTGTTGTCGGAGTGACTGATGGACGGGACTGACGGTCCGTCAATCAATCGACGGTCCGTCGATTGGGTCCGTAGGTCGAGTCTGCCCGACAGGGCTTCACTAAAACGGGCAGAACTTTTTACTCGAAGGTTGGAATTTATAAAACTCGGTGGCATTGAAAAGATAATTCAATTATCTATCTAACTATAGGTCATGGGACACATAATTCATTTTTTGATAAAAGTTATGACCATCTGAAGTTGACCCATCAATATTTTTCATCTAACTAGCTGCTAACCTCATCTACGGTCAGACCTACGGACCGTGGATCGAATGACGGTCCGTGTTGGTCGATCGTAGTTTGTGTCAGAGGCTGGTAAGGGAAGTCTTGATCGACGAACATAGACCACGGACCGTGGTCTGATCTACTGACCGTGGGTCTGTCCGTGAGTCGGGACTTAGCCAAATTTTCTGACTGAGTTCTGAGGAAGTTTTATATCACGAACCACGGACCTGCAGGATGGACCGTGAGTCCATCTACCATCCGTGGATGGTGTTCGTGAGTGCCACCTGTAACACCAGAAATCTAAAATCTCTATTTTCGGTTACGGGGTGTTACATTATCTCCCCCTTGGGACCATTCGTCCTCGAATGAAGACTAATCTTGCTGAAATAGAGGGAGAGGGCTACAATCACTACCACTAAACACTGAGAACTGAATTTCTAACTGAACTGAGTTCCAAGAACATGCAAATACGCTGAAAATGCAAGTACAAACTTAAGGAACATGATTCTAAGACTGAATTTTCGCATGAATGACTGAAAAACTGAAGAGGAACTATTACCTCAAGCTGGAATGGAATTGGAAGGAAAGAGGTGAGGATACTTGGACTTCATGGCTGCTTTTGCTTCCCAAGTAGTTCCCTCTATGGACTGACTCCTCCACAAAACCTTAACTGAAGTGACTTCTTTGTTTCTCAACCTTCTAACCTAACGATTGAGAATATCAACTGGTACATCCTCATATGAAAGGCTATCTTTCCGGGCCACACTCTCTAATGGCACTATGGATGCTGGATCACCCACACACTTCTTCAAAAGAGAAATGTGAAAGACTGGATGCACTGCTGCTAAGTGTGCTAGCAACTCTAACTCATAAGCCACTTTACCAATCCTTTTCAAGATCCGATAAGGGCCTACATATCTGGGACTGAGCTTCCCTTTCTTGTCAAATCTCATCACCCCTTTCATAGGTGACACTTTCAAGAAAACCCAATCATCAACTTGGAACTCTAATTCGCTTCTTCTCACATCTCCATAAGACTTCTGGCGACTCTGAGCAGTCTTGAGTCTATCTCTAATGAGTTGCACTTTCTCCATAGCATCAAGGACTAAATCTGGTCCTATCAAGGCTGCTTCACCTACTTCAAACCAACCAACTAGAGATCTACATCTATGCCCATACAATGCCTCATAAGGGGCCATCTAAATGCTGGAATGGTAACTATTGTTGTAGGCGAACTCAATAAGAGGAAGGTGATCGTCCCAACTACCCTTAAAGTCGATCACACAAGCTCTCAACATATCATCTAAGGTCTGAATGGTACGCTCTGCTTGACCATCCGTATGTGGATGAAATGATGTGCTAAGGTTAACCTGAGTACCAAGACCCTTCTGAAATGACTTCCAGAAATGAGAGGTAAACTGAGGACCTCTATCTGAGATGATAGACAAAGGAACCCCATGCAACCTCACAATCTCATTAATGTAAAGCTTGGCGTAATCCTCCGCTGAATCTGTAGTCTTGACCGCCAAAAAGCGAGAAGACTTAGTAACCCTATCAACAATCACCCAAATGGAGTCATGTTGTCTGCGAGTACGAGGTAAACCTGTGATGAAGTCCATGTTGATCACTTCCCACTTCCAAGTAGGAATGTCAATCCCTTGAGTCATACCCCCTGGTTTCTGATGTTCTATTTTGACTTGCTGGCAATTGGGGCACTTAGCCACAAAGTCTGCTATATCTCTTTTCATACCAGTCCACCAATAGACTTCCCACAGATCACGGTACATCTTAGTGGCGCCTGGATGAATAGAATATCTGGAATTGTGGGCTTCTACGAAAATATGTTGTCTCAATTCACCCACATTAGGAACATACAATCTACCTTGATAGTGAAGTACACCATCTCCCCCTTGGGAGAAAACCTCCACTCTCTGATTGTGGACTGCACCCTTAAGTTCAAGCAAAATTGGATCACTGTCTTGCTTTTCCTTAACCCTTACTACCAAAGAAGATTCTGCCCCATTCTAAACCATTACACCACTATCTGATATGCTCAAAAGACGAACTCCTAGTCGAGCAAGTCTGTGAACATCCTTTGCTAGCTCTCTCCTTTCTTCCTCAACATGTGCTACACTACCCATGGATAGTCTGCTAAGGGCATCTGCTACTACATTCTCCTTACCCAGATGGTAATGCACGCTCATATCATAAACTTTGAGGAACTCAATCCACCTTCTCTGGCGAAGATTCAACTCTTTCTGGGTGAACACATACTGAAGGCTCTTATGGTCTGTGAACACATCTACGTGAACACCATACAAGTAATGTCTCCAAATCTTAAGTGCAAACACCACTGCTGCTAGCTCGAGGTCATGAGTTGGATAATTCTTCTCATGTACCTTAAGCTGTCTAGAAGCATAAGCTATAACCTTACCTCGCTGCATCAACACACAACCTAGGCCGACTCTGGATGCATCACAATAGATCACATAACCATCTGAACCCTCTGGTAGAGTCAAGACAGGAGCTGTAGTCAACCTAGTTTTCAGTTCTGCAAAGCTTTTCTCACAATCATCTGACCATTGGAACTTAACCTTTTTCTGAGTTAACTTAGTCAATGGAGAGGCTATGGATGAAAATCCTTCCACAAACCGTCTGTAATAGCCTGCTAGACCCAAGAAACTTCTGATATCTGTAGCAGAGGTAGGTCTGGGCCATTGTTTCACTGCTTCTATCTTCTGGGAATCTACTCGAATTCCTTCACTAGACACAATATGCCCAAGGAAGGCAACTGATTGTAACCAAAACTCACACTTACTAAATTTTGCAAATAACTGGCGATCTTTGAGAGTTTGCAGAACAACTCTCAAATGACTCGCATGTTCTTCCTCATTCCTAGAGTAAATGAGGATATCATCAATAAAGACGATAACGAACAAGTCCAAGTACTGCTTGAACACTCTGTTCATCAAATCCATGAAAGCTGCAGGAGCATTGGTTAGTCCAAATGACATAACTACAAATTCATAATGACCATACCGAGTTCTGAAGGCTGTCTTCGGAATGTCACTATCTCTGACTCTAAGCTGATGATAACCTGATCTGAGGTCTATCTTTGAGAAATGACTAGCACCCTGAAGTTGGTCAAACAAGTCATCAATCCTGGGGATAGGATACTTATTCTTGATTGTGACTTTGTTCAACTGCCTATAGTCAATACACATTCTGAGAGAACCATCATTCTTCTTCACGAACAACACTGGTGCACCCCATGGCGAAATACTAGGTCTGATGAAGCCCTTATCTAGAAGGTCTTTCAACTGCTCTTTCAATTCCTTAAGCTCAGTTGGATCCATTCTGTAAGGAGGGATAGAGATAGGCTGGGTATCTGGAAGGAGATCAATTCCAAAGTCTATTTCCCTTTCGGGAGGAACTCCAAGAAGATCTTCTGGGAACACTTCTGGAAACTCATTAACCACTGGAACTGACTCAAGAGTTGGGGTTTCGGAACTAGAATCCTTAACCCAAACTAGATGATAGAGATAACCCTTAGAGATCATCTTTCTGGCCTTAAGGTAAGAATTGAATCGACCCATAGGCGCTAAGCTACTACCCTTCCATTCTAGAATTGGTTCGTCTAGAAACTGAAAATGAACAATCCTAGTTCTACAATCAACTGAGGCATAACATGAATGTAACCAATCCATACCTAGAATGACATCGAAGTCTACCATTTCTAACTCTACAAGATCTGCTAAGGTGACTTTCTGAGAGACTGTGACAGGGCAATTTCTGTATACCCTTCTAGCTATAACTAGGTCACCGACTGGAGTAGAGACTGAGAAAGGTTCTGAAAGGGTTTCTGGGCTAACACTGAGTTGGACTGCTATATAAAGAGTTACAAAAGACAAAGTAGCCCCTAGATCTAACAATGCATAAACATCAAGATCAAAGACTCGTAACGTACCAGTGACTACATCAGGAGAATCTTCTTGATCTTGACGAGCCTGAAGAGCATAAAGCCTATTTTGGCGCTGTCCACCACCAGTACCAGAAGAGTTGCCCTGCTGAGTCGGGCGACCTGCTGGTGCTGCTGAAGTTGTAGACTGAGCTCTACCATTATTTCTTCCTTGACCTTGTCTTGAAGGACAATCCTTCAATCGATGACCAGACTGACCACACCCAAAGCATCCTTCCTTACCTACAAGGCACTCGCTCGGATGGTTCTTACTACATTTCGGGCAAGTTGGGTAGGTTTTGGTGCCTGAAACACTACCTTGAGACTTAGAGCCTGACACCCTACCTTTCTGATCATTACGGAACCTGGGGGATGGAACACTAGCTGATGAAGGTGCTGGAGTCAAAGACTTCTGCTGAAACTGCGAGCGATTTCCACCACCCGATTTTTGTTGGGAATACTCATAGTTACCTGTTCTTGCTTTCTTAGTCTCCTTAGTCTGTTCCGTAGCTTATCACCCTCAACCTGCTGAGCATGAGTCATGAGCCTACATATGTTCATGTCTCCCAACAACATAGCATTCCTGCACTCTGTCTTCACTAAGTCTGACACTCCATATAGAAACTTATTCACTTGTGCCCTGAAATCAGTAACCATGTGAGGAGCATACCTGGAGAGTTGGTTAAACTTGAGCCCATACTCTTGGACAGTCATGTTATCCTGCCTCAAGTTTATAAATTCTTGGGCCCTTGCTTCTCTCAACTCTATGGGGAAAAACCTATCCAGAAAAGTTTCCCTGAAACAGTCCCAAGTAATAGGAGCGGCATCTATACCCCTGTTCTCCTTCCACTGAGTATACCATATATGAGCCACATCCTTAAGTTGGTAAGATGCTAACTCAACCCGATCATTCCCAGTGACCTGCATTACCTCAAAGATCTTCTGGATCTCATCCAAGAAATTCTAGGGATCTTCACCAGTTTGTGATCCTAAGAAATCAGAAGGATTCATCCTAACAAAGTCACGGACCCTTGCTGCTGCTGATCCACCATTTGCATTCACAGGAGCTTGAACCCGCTAATTGTTCTGGTTAGCGACACTCTGAGCCAACATTTGAATGGCATTCCTGAATTCAGCATTTGAGACTTCCTGATCTGGAACTGGAGGAGCTGCGTTTCCATTCCTGGCATAAGCTCTACGAGGAGGCATGATCACTGAAACGTAGAACGTCGAGTTAGAATGGAATTAGATCATACCTTACGCACGATAAGAGTAACAAGAAAATGAAGTTTTCCTAAATTCACTTTGTAGCCTCCTTCTCATTAGATGTGGTGCACTTCACACCCATGAAAAGGACTCTACTTAGTGCGGCTTTTCAGACATCCTAGGACTCTTAAATCTAATGCTCTGATACCAAGTTTGTCACGCCCTGAGCTACCCCCGAGACGCGGACACGGGACCTAGAACCACAAGTGATCCCAAGCTAACCCTGCTAGCATGATCATGAGCATACTAAAGATAATAAACCGATGCGGAAGCTAAATCATAAATAAATCTGAAAAGATAGGGAATACCCATATACTATAGCTGAATATATCATATCTGAGAATTTAATACAAAAGATATATCAAACTCAAAACACTAAATTGAATCTAACTATGTCTAAAATAGGCCTCTAAACTGACTAGAAATGTTGGGACATGCCCCAACTAGATCTAGCAAAACTGTAACTAAAGACTAAAAGCGATAAAGATAAACATGTCACCAGTCCTCGAAGAATGACGACTCACCACTAGTGCTGCTGAACTGAAGACTGGGAACCGATCTAAGCGTGATCTGGATACTGAGAACCTGAACCGACATCACAAGAAGATGTAGCGCACGTATGCGTCGGTACTTGAAAGGTACTGAGCATGCAGGATAGAGTAAAGCTGAAATAACATATAATTGAACAAAGCAATAAAGCAATGAAATAATCTGAACATGATATAGATACTGAATGCTGAGCTAACTGAATGCAATGACCAATTTATAACATGTTGAGACTAAATACTGAATATACTGATAAATAGTCAATGCAATAGAATCTGACTAAACTGTGGGAGCCACTAATAACCGACATAAAATCACATGAGATAAATGTGGAGTCCGATGTATACGCCCCATCAAGAGGACCTAATATACCCTGCCAGAGGTATAAATGCATGCTGGCGTGATCACTAAACTGATGTTGCCCACATAGGGGACTTACACCTACGTGGCTCGTAGTTCTAGGACTATATGGGTACGCTGAACCCTAGTCCAACTCGGTATTATGCTACTCCCAATGAATTAAGTGGTTAACTGGTTATGACTGAATTTATGTACATACTGGATAGCTCGATTTGAACATGCAAACTGAGAATGCAACAATTAATCTGATAATGATGCATTCATAAACTGAGGCATGTATAACTGAATACTTAAATATTTGACCTAGCATGTGTAATTCAAGAACTAAAGAAATACATAGCTAAGGTTCTGAAATTCATGCGATAAACTGAGCAATAACATGATAATCTGATTTGGAACATTTAAATAACTAAATCATGATAATCTGTTCAAATTTTAGAAACCCTAGGTCTGTTCATAATCATAGAATCAAGAATCTGACTGAATTCTAGGGACCTAATGGGTGAAAGGAACCCACTAGTGAAATCCCACATACATGGTGACGAATTCCACGGAGAAATCTTTCGATTTTGGGGCTGGAACTGAAGAAACCTCGCTGCGTTCTTGAACTAGGGTTCTTGACCTTTTTCTCCTTCTTGATTCTAATTTTCTAAGTTTTGATTAATGATTTTGACTAAGGTAAGTTCTAATTATGTTTCTAGGCTTAAACTGATTAAAACCTCATGATTTAGGATCTAAACGACGTATCTTAGGGATTAAATGAAATAGGAAAAGACCAAAAGACCCCTGAATTAGCTGCTGTCGGAGTGACTGACGGACGGGACTAACGGTCCGTCAATCAATCGACGGTCCGTCGATTGGGTCCGTAGGTCGAGTCTGCCCGACAGGTTTCACTAAAATGGGCATAACGTTTTACTCGGAGGTAGGAATTTAGCAAACTTGGTGGCGTTGAAAAGATAATTCAATTATCTATCTAACCATAGGTCATGGGACACATAATTAATTTTGTGCTAAAAGTTATGACCATCTGAAGTTGACCCATCAATATTTTTCATCTAACTAGCTGCTAACCTCATCTACGGTCAGACCTACGGACCGTGGATCGAATGACGGTCCGTGTTGGTCGACCGTAGTTTGTGTCAGAGGCTGGTAAGGGAAGTCTCGATCCACGGACATAGACCACGGACCGTGGTCTGATCTACGGACCGTGGGTCTGTCCGTGAGTCGGGACTTAGCCAAATTTTCTGACTAAGTTCTGGGGAAGTTTTCTGTCATGAACCACGGACCTGCAGGACGGACCGTGAGTCCATCTACGGTCCATAGATGGTGTCCGTGAGTGCCACCTGTAACACCAGAAATCTGAAATCTCTATTTTCGGATACGGGGTGTTACAGATCGGGTGCATTTTGAGTCAGCCAGGGTTTGCATTTCTCAAAGTCGAGTCTGAACTCACAGTACTTTGCTGGTAACCTGCAGACTCCACAGTATAGTACCTGAACTGGCTGGGGCTTGTCCCCCATTTGAGAACAGCTCAACTTGAGTTGAGCAGCTATTCCAGAAGATTCTGAGGCTAAGCAGACGACGACGTAAGGAGCGTCTTTCGTCCAGTTAGTGAAGTAAATTATGGGAAGAATTGAAGAAATAGAATCGTGAAGGTCTAAAATACCCCTCAACTATGCGAATTGGTACAAAATTACCTTCTTCTACCTTTTGGGCCTAAAATGTCCTTCACATTAATATTTTAGCTCTATTTTGTCCTCATCTTTAACAGCGCAAATTCATTAATGACGTGTCACTATTTTATTGGTTACCCTAACAATTAATTTAACTAATTTAAAAACTCATATACCCACCCAAAAAAGCCCTACCCGTTTTAAACAACTCAACTTTGATTTTCTCTGCAAAAAAAAATTAGGAAAAATATTAGCTTTAGGAGAAGCAATTCCTGAAAATGGAGGTACTGATGAAAAAGAGGAAAAAAACAGAGGAAGAACGAAAAAATAAAACTTCAAGATGATGAAAATGGCAATGATGAAGAAGAAGAAGAGAGACAGAATGAAGAATCGGAATAACGTGAATCATCAAAATTCTGAACAAAATGAAAGTGGAAATCAAGAATCAGGAGGAGATGAAGGCGGTGAAGATGGAGAAAATGATGAAAATCAAGAAGAGAATGATGACAACGAAGAAGAGGGGGAAGAAGACAACAACAAACAAGAAGAAGAAGATGGCGAGAACGAAGTAGATGACGACAACGAAGAAGAAGAAGAAGATGAAAGTTGGGTTAAAAGATTTGGGTTAAAAACGGGTGGGGATTTTTTGGGTGGGTATATGGGTTTTTAAATTAGTTAAATTAATTATTAGGCTACCCAATAAAATAGTGACACGTCATTAATGAATTTGGGTTGTTAAAGATAAGGGTAAAATAGAGCCAAAAGGTTGACGTCAAGGGCATGTTAGGCCTGAAAGGTAGAAGAAGGGTAATTTTGTACCAATTTGCATAGTTGAAGGGTATTTTAGGCCCTTTTCCGAATTCAAAAAAGGTAAAGAAATAAAGATTCTAATCAAATAGATGTGTTAAATAGGCGGGTGGCATGGGTATTCTTGGGTCGGTTTGGATCTGTTATTGGTCAAAATCAGAACCAAACTAAATTAATGGGTTTTAAAATTATCAAAATCAATCTAAATCAAATATAATATACATTTATCTGTTTCGATTCGGTGTGGTCGATTATTCGATTATTAACCATATACAAAATAAAAGAAACAATTCATTCAAAATGTGAAAAAAGTGACAACAACCCAATCAAAATAAAAAAAAAAAGTTAGAATGATTGACATTATTGAACTTTCGATCAATGGATTTACTATGAATAAAGTTTCAAAATTTATTATTTTGGCCTAGAAAGGAGAGATAGTAATATTTTCAATCACACAAAGAATTGTGATAGACAATCATACATGTGAAACCAACAAGATATATGTTCTTACATTGGGCATTTTGCTTTCATAAGTAAATTATAAATAAATTTTGATAAAAACATATATAAGATCTTTAAAATTGTGTATAAAAATTAAGAGAAAATACATAATTACTCCATCAAACTTAGACCTTTTATTGAAGAAGACACCTTAAGTTTGTGGAGGTCCTATTACCCTACGAAACCATTTAAATCCACAATAAATACGACATACCTCAATTTATTTGTACCTTGATAAGCTCCACGTCTTCTACCTCCTCGTTGACCATGGCCACAACCTCTGAATGACTGGTGACTTTTATCTTCATTGTTGAATTTATTGGTATAACTTTTCCTCTTCCACGACCTCCACGGCCTTGCCATAGTACATTTCCTTTGTAAGTTTTCTCACCTTCAAATCATTTGAAGGATGCCTAAGTTTTAAGAAGTTGCTCTAGTGGCTCTTCTTTTCTCCTTTTCATTTTCTCTTTGTGGGCTAGTAAAGAACCTTCAATTGTATACCGTCATAGAGTCTAAATCTTTAGACTTTTCAATAGCGCACACCACATAATCAAATTGAGGTGTTAAAGAATGAAGGATCTTTTCTACCGCATGCACATCATCTACTTCCTCTCCGTATCTTCTTAGTTGATTTACAACAACCATCAAACTTGAACAAAAATTCGAAATGGATTCAGATTCTTTCATTTTTAAAACTTCAAAGTCAGCCCTTAGAGTTTGAAGATTTATCTTCTTTACTCTATCAACTCCTTTGAGAGAATTTTGTAAAATCTCCCAAGCTTCTTTTGAAGTGGTTGCATCAGTCACCTTCTCAAACACGCCATCATCCAAACATTGATGGATAAGAGTGAGGGTCTGTTGATCTTTCCGTTGTCTTTAATAAGACCTCCTTTTCATTTGAGGGAAAAGTTTCCTCATTAACGGGTTTCATATACCCTTTGTCTACAATGTCCTGAACATTTTAAGAACCAAGAATGGCTTTCATTCGTAGATACCATTTTTCATAATTTTTTCTTGTGAGACGGGAGTACTGAAAGGACAACGAACTATTATTTGTCATGGCTTTGATAACATGTTGTTAGACAAAATGATAATCACACCCAGGATAATGTCCACACTAAATAGCACTAGGAAGATAGTAACAATGACACCAAATATTAAAATGGGTGAATATGATACTCGAATAAGTAATATAATAATATTAATGAAAAACTTGGTAGTGTCAAAAAACTACTACTCAACACTATTTTATTTCTTGTAACTCACAATAATATTACTTCCACACTATTTTCTCACAAAGTAAGAAATAACTTGTGGATTACTCTCTATACTCTCTATTGCTTCTCTCAATTTTGGTGTGTCTTCAAGTGTTCAATTACTACTCTATTTATAGAGTTTTTGAACCTATTGATTACATCATTAGTGACATAAATGTGGCAGCCAATTTTCACAAAGTTTGGCTGTCAAACTCTACCAAACTTTGACTACCAACTTCCACAAATGTGGCTGCCAACTTTCACATCTGTGGCAAGTAATTTCAACAAATGTGGCTGCCAAATTAGTTAGTGCCAAGATTTTATTCCCACAAGTACCGCTTAGACTATGATCGAAATTTCAAAGACACATCATAACTAAACTAAGGTCTTGTTACTCCCGAACTCATTTTTTTTTGTAATTTTATACACCTTCTAGCTTACGTGGCACATGTTGTGACTCACATAGTTGAGGCGTGTGAGGAATGTTTGGATGCCAAGTAAGCCAAAAAGGTGTACAAATTATTTTTAAAAACTAGGTTTGGGGGTAATGAAACCTTAGTTTGATTAAGGTATGTCTCTGAAATTTCGATCATTGTCTAGGGGTACTTGTGCTTATCCGTTTTCCTTTTTTGGTTTTCTGTATGTAATAGTTTTTATAGTAAAATTTCAAATATAGCAATGTGATATGACGATTTGAAGAGAAAGTTTAAAAATAAATGAAGAGGTCATTAATTCACAGCAGTAAAAAAACTTTACTCACTCGTATTTGAAAAGGCATTTTTTTAAATGTAATACACTTTTATAGTTTTGTCTAGTAAGTAGTCCTTTATTCCGTTGGAAACATAGGTGTTTTTGCACCTATTTTGGGATGTTAATATCACTTTTGGTATAAATGAAAATTTGTTTACCAAGAAGAATTTATTGGATATTATGGTGTAGACAGTAAATTTGCGTCGAGATAATAATAATCAGGAACGGGAATTTATCCAACAATCATTTAATTGATTCAAAGTGTGAGTGTTACAATCTCTATGATTCCTCTGAATTCGCCTTTCGGATATAATTCAAAGGCTCTTGAGCTTGATCTTGAATTTGTCTTAAACTTGATCTTGATCTTGATCTTATCTTGAACTTGAACTTTATCTTGATCTTAATTTTGAACTTTATGTTGATCTTGATCTTAAACTTGAACTTTATCTTGATTTTGATCTTGAACTTTCTCTTGATCTTGAACTTGAACTTTATCTTGATCTTGAACTTGATCTTGTATTCAAAGGCTTTGGAGCTTGTTCTTGAATCTTCGATGAACTTGAACTTGGTCTTGGATTCAAGGGCTTTGGAGCTTGTTCTTGAATCTTCGATAAACTTGAATTTAAACTTTATCTTGATCTTGAATCTGGTGGTTTTGATCTTGATCTTGGATTCAAGGGATTTGGAGCTTGTTCTTGAATCTTCGATGAACTTGAACTTGAACTTGATCTTGGATTCAAGGGCTTTGGAGATTGTTCTTGAATATTCGATAAACTTGAATTTGAACTTTATCTTGATCTTGATGACTTCTAGTTGAATTCAAGGGCTTCAAGCTTGATCTTGAATCTGTTCGTCTTGATCTTGATTGTTCTTGAACTCTCAAATTCTTGAACTTGTAGAGAAATCTGTGGCTTTTGATCCACGAGCTTTCTCTAGCTTCTTGTTAGAATTTTTGAACTTGTAGAGCAATATGTGGCTTTTGATCCACGAGCTTTCTCTAGCTTCTTGTTAGAATTTTTGGTTGTCTATTCTGAATTATGAGGACCCCTATTTATAGTTTTAGAATAGAGGAGTTGTGATACAAATAGGATTCCCTTCGGCCGATCAGATTTAAGTGGCATAGCATATGGACTTTATGGAGCAGGATTTAATTAAATTCATATTTATTGGATTTAAATAATTAACTCAATTATATTAATCCATAATATTTATTTGGACCAATATATTCATGAATTTAATATAATCCAAATCATTTAATAAATTTTAAATGAATACAAATGCCCCCTTCTTCAAGTCTTGTCGAGATATTTTATCTTTCAAAGACTAGGCTTGAAGAATTTGAAGACTTCAACTTGCAGACTCTTCAACTTGCAAACTCTTCAACTTGCAGACTTGAAGAATTTGAAAACTTCAACTTGCAGACATGGAGTATTTGAAGACTTCAACATGCAGGCTTGAAGAATTCAAAAACTTCAACTTGCAGACTTGAAGAATTTGAAGACTTCAACTTGCAGAATTAGAGATTTTGGAGAACTCAAGTTTTGAAATAACTCATATTCATATGGGTTTGCCCCCATCGAGTGACCACCATTTGGGGCAAGTCTGAAGTATGATGAGAGATTACTCGTAGTTTTAACTTTCATCAGACATATCAAGCAGGAATATTTGGGTTTTTGGCACTCATGCAACTGAACTTAGAATATGGTTTTAAGTGCCTACGTACCTCAATGAAGAGGATCAAGTCACAATATAGTTCTGGGAGAGTGTATTTTTTTGTATTGTACACAGTTTATACTCTTGCGGGCCAAGAGTGACATGCAATTTAGACTCGTACCTTAATGATCATTTTGACTTGAAGATTTAGCTCAAATTTAAAGAGTTTTATGATATATAGTTTAGGCTCGTGTTCAAGAAACATTTTAACTTGAAGATTTAACTCAAATTTAAAGAGCTTTATGATATACAGTTTAGGCTCGTGTATCAAGGAGCATTTTAACTTGAAGATTTAGCTCAAATTTAAAGAGCTTTATGATATACAGTTTAGGCTCATGTCTGAAGAAGCATTTCAATTTGAAGATTTAACTCAAATTTGAAGAGCTTTGTGACATAAAGTTTAAGCTTTCAACTTGAAAATTTAGCTCAAATTTAAAGAGTTTTATGATATATAGTTTAGGTTCGTGTCGCAAGGAGCATTTCAATTTGAAGATTTAACTCAAATTTGAAGAGCTTTCTGACATACAGTTTAAGCTCGTGTTTCGATGAGCATTTCAACTTAAAGATTTAACTCAAATTTGAAGAGCTTTGTGACATGGAGTTTAAGCTCGTGTTTCAAGGAGCATTTCAACTTGAAGATTTAACTCAAATTTGAAGAACTTTGTGACATGCAGTTAAAGCTCGTGTTTCGAGAAGCAGTTCAACTTGAAGATTTAACTCAAAATTGAGAAGCTTTGTGACATACAGTTTAAGCTTGTGTTTCAAAAAGCATGTCAACTTGAAGATTTAACTCAAATTTGAAGAACTTTCAAACTTAGAGATTTAGCTCAAATTTGAAGAGCTTTCAAATTTAGAGATTTAGCTCAAATTTGAAGAGCTTTCAAAAACTTAGAGATTTAGCTCAAATTTGAAGAGGTTTATGATATACAATTTAGGCTCGTGTGTCTAAGAGCATTATAACTTGTAGTTTAGGCTCATGCGATGAGGAGCATTATCACTTGTAGCTTAAGCTCATGCGATAAGGAGCATTGTAACTTACAATTTAAGCTCATGCATTAAGGAGCGTTTAGATATACATTGACTTTCAAAGTCATCTTCGGATGCAGACTTTCACCCCACTTTGGAGTTCGTCTATATCTTCATCTTCATGAGGTCCATAGACAGGAGATCGTTGATCTTCTCTTAAAGTCATGTTTAATTCAACATGTGCACGAGTTGCCAACTCTTCGAATGTATGGGGCTTTAATCCTTGCAAAATGTAGTGAAGACCCAAATTCATGCCTTGGATGCACATTTCAATGCTAGAAGTTTCACTAAGGTGATCTTTGCAGTTGAGGCTCAGACTTCTCCAGCGATTGATAAAGTCAACAACTAGCTCGTCTTCACCTTGAAGAACCTTTGTAAGTTCAATCATACTAATGACACGTCTTATGCTATAGAAAAAAATGAGGAACTCTTGCTCTAACCGCTCCCAACAATTTATAGAATTAGGTTCAAGATCTGTGTACCAATAAAATGCATTTTCTCTGAGAGATCGAACGAACTCTTTAACAAGACAATCATCATATATCCCAGCATCATTGCAAATCTCGATAAAGTGCGCTATATGTTGTTTGGGATTTCCTTTGCCATCAAATTGTTGAAGTTTAGGAGGTTGATAGCCCTCATGCATTTTCAAGTTATCAATCCTTTGTGTGTATGGCTTTGCATATGTGGGAGAAACTTTGAATGAAGACTCAGATTTGTCTTCGGTAGCCTCTGTGATAAAGTCATTCAATTGATCAATTGGAATTATCTTTGTTTTCTTTACGCAAGACTCTCCTTCGTCTTGAATTTTAGGAAGCTTCAAAGATTCTTGAATCGATCTTCTTTCGATCATGCTATCCATCTTATTTGTTAGCTTGGAAAGTCTAGCATCTTATTCGTGAGCACACTTCGCCAAGCCTTTAATTGCTTTAGTCAAGCTTGCTAGTCGTTCTTCTATAGTGGAAGACATTTTAATTTTATTTGATACTTGAAAAGTTGAGATGAGAGGTAGAGATTGTCCCACTGGGCGTGCCTTAATTTGTAAACAGTAAATTCGCTTCTAGATAATAATAATCAGGAACGACAATTTATGCAACAATCATTTTATTGATTCAAAGTGTGAGTGTTACAATCTCTATGATTCCTCTGAATTCACCTTTTCAAATATAATTTAAGGGCTCTTGAGCTTGATCTTGAATTTGTCTTGAACTTGAACTTGATCTTGATCTTGAACTTAAACTTTATCTTGATCTTGATCTTGATCTTGATCTTGGTCTTGAACTTTATCTTGATCTTGATCTTGAACTTGAACTTTATCTTGATTTTGATCTTGATCTTGAATTTGAACTTTATCTTGATCTTGAACTTTATCTTGGATTCAAGGGCTTTGGAGCTTGTTCTTGAATCTTCGATGAACTTGAACTTGAACTAGAACTTGAACTTGGATTCAAGGGTTTTGGAGCTTGTTCTTGAATCTTCGATAAACTTGACTTTGAACTTTATCTTGATCATGACTTCTAGTTGAATTCAAGGGCTTCGAGCTTGATCTTGAACTTGATCTTGGATTCAAGGGCTTTGGACCTTGTTCTTGAATCTTCAATGAACTTGAACTTAATCTTGGATTCAAGGGCTTTGGAGCTTGTTCTTGAATCTTCGATAAACTTGAATTTGAACTTTATCTTGATCTTGACTTCTAGTTGAATTCAAGGACTTCGAGCTTGATCTTGAATCTGGTGGTCTTGATCTTGACATTATTGATCTTGATCGTTCTTGAACTCTCAAGTTCTTGAACTCTCGAATTCTTGAACTTGTAGAGAAATTGGTGGCTTTTGATCCACGAGCTTTCTCTAGCTTCTTGTTAGAATTCTTGAACTTCTGGAGCAATCTGTGGATTTTGATCCACCATCTTTCTCTAGCTTCTTGTTAGAATTCTTGAACTTGTAGAGCAATCTGTGACTTTTGATCCACGAGCTTTCTCTAGCTTCTTGTTAGAATTCTTGGTTGTCTATTCTGAATTATGAGGACCCCTATTTATAGTTTTAGAATAGAGGAGTTGTGATAGGAATAGGATTCCCTCCGGCCAATCAGATTTAAGTGACATATCATATGAGCTTTATGGAGCAGGATTTAATTAAATCCATATTTATTGGATTTAAATAATTAACTCAATTATATTAATCCATAATATTTATTTGGAACAATATATTCATGAATTTAATATAATTCGAATCATTTAATAAATTTTAAATGAATACATATGGATTTAAAGAAAATAATATTTACGGTAATAATTATTCATATAGCTTATCCCGACTAATTTAGGATGGAGGTGTAATTATTGTACACACTATAATTGTTTACCTATAAACTAAAGTGAGTTAATATCTCAAAAGGTCACTCAAGTTTGAGAATTTATCTAGCGAAGTCATTAAACTTTGTTTTGTATCAATAAAATTACTCAACTTAAGTCTTTGTATCAATAAAATCACTTAACTAAATTTATCATTTAAAAAATAACATGAAAAAATAATTTTTTTAGTGTAAGTTTAAGCAGGGGCGGCTCAACGTAATCGGAGGCCTAAAGGGAAATCTTAATTAGAGGCCTAAAATATAAATAAACTTCACATGCATTTATTTAAAATTTATTTTTCTTACATTTTTAAATGCAAAGTATTACTTAATATTTTTTTATATATAAATGATTTATTCGATTTCTTTTTCAATTATTAGTTTAAAATAAGATTTATCAATTCAACGTTGAAAATATAATTTTACTCGGGCAATCATTATATGAATTGTTAACATAGTTCTACAAGTAATAAGTTGACAAATTTCAAATAAGTATAAGAGTTAGAACCATAGCTTTGATGAAGTTGATAATTTGGTTACCCCACATTTTACTATGGTTGTTGTAATGCTTGAAAGTCTAAGAAGAAATGGAAAAAGAATTTACAATTCACTTTGTTAAATATTTTTCAACTATTAATTGATATTTTTGACAGAATATTTCTCTAACTTATCAAAAATTATATAAAAAAAAAGAGTGTAAAAGGAGTTAAAAAGAATAAAGTAATGTGAGTATTAGTGGAGAGAGTGTAAGAAATAAAACAATATTTTCTTGATTTCTTCTATTTGAATGAGGTTGAAGAGAATAAAATAATAATTTTAAATTTAGACTTTTTATCATAAATAATCAATATTTTTTCTATAAAAAATTAACATATAATTTATTCTTGGTAAAAAATTGAGGCCCCCTAAAATTGGGGGCCTAAGGCCAATGCCTTATTAAAGTATGCATAGAGCCGGCCTTGAGTTTAAGATTATGTTATATATCAAATTATAGATTTTTAAAAGGTTTAAGATTCTGTTATCGATTGTCCTATAATTGGAAAAACGATTGTCCTATATTATTTGGAAAAAATAAATTATGATTTTTGAAGAAAATTTAGCATATTCGATAACATAATCTTAAACCTTTAAAAAAAAATCTATAATTTGAACTCTTTTATCATTTGAACAAAAGGCAAGTAACATTTAATTTGTTTTGCTAATATTTCATTCTTTTTTTCTCTCAATTACACACTCTATATTGAACTTAGTTTGATCTATAATAATGTCATATGAGTAATTAACTTAGTATGAACATATTTAGTAACATGAAGGACTTTCCTACTAAACATATCTCTTATTTTTATGAATGAAATCTTTGATTAACATGATCAAATCTTGTTACCTACTTTATATAGAAGTAGTAAATAGTTATATCCCTATATATTTTTGTATATTCACAAGAAAATCATTAAACAAAAAAAGCTTTGGTTATTTTCATTTTCAATCAAGTATTTAAGATTAATTCTCAATTGGAAGGCAGGCATATGAATGTTGATATGATGTTTATTACTACATGTGCAGCGTGCAAGCACCAAAGGAAAAAATGTGAGCCAAATTGTCAGTTAGCTCCATATTTTCCTTCTACTAAAGATGAAGATTTTCAAAATGTTTATAGACTTTTTGGAGTAAATAATACAATTAAGCATATTAATTCTGTTGCTGATGATCAGAGAGCAAAACTTGTTGAAACTCTAATTTTAGAGGCTAAGATTAGGACGGAAAATCCTGTACATGGTTGTCTTGCAATTGAAAGAAAGTTGAGGGCAGAAATTGAAGCACTTGAGAAGGAGCTTGAAATGGTACAAAATAACATTTCGTTTTGTAAGAAAATGTCCATGTTGCAAATGACAAAACAACACTTGGAGGAAGAGCTTGATAGATCTTCCTTAGCTTTGGTTTCTCCATAGCATGACCAGGTATTTACTTCTTTTATTTTAGGGAAAATTTCATTTATGTTTATTTGTTCACAATTAAAAACAAATACTTCATTCACTAATAGAAATTTATTTTTTCTTGGATAAGTGATTAACTTGTTTATATGAATGATTATCGAAATATAGAAAATTGAATATTTTTTTTGGATAAGTGATTAACTTGTTTATATGAATGGATTACCTTGTTATTGCTATATAGTAGTGCTCATAAGGCACTAACCATATACAGACAATCCTCAGCCAATATCGTGCTTCTCTAGTAAAGCAAGTAGTGTG
The DNA here is from genome assembly GCF_019186545.1 of Solanum stenotomum. NCBI lineage: Eukaryota > Viridiplantae > Streptophyta > Magnoliopsida > Solanales > Solanaceae > Solanum > Solanum stenotomum. The sequence continues at coordinate 20,093,818 of NC_064290.1, forward strand.
ATGGATGTCCTGGTAATATACGTCAACAGACATCTCAGTCAAGGTACTAGGATCGCCTAAAGAGGGTTCTTAATTTGCGGCATAATCTATTAACATTAATCTTTACATGTCAGCCTGGAGTAACACACTCATCGGGCTCCACCAATGGTTATCAGTTAGCATATGACTACCTCACTAGGCTCAAGTTGAATCTGAAAAATATGAACTGCAGCTCCATATTATGTACTCTAACTCAGATATTTGAAAACTCTGCCCATAGTCTTGCTTTATATGTCTTTGCCTCAGGGAGAGAATGTTTTGAACTATTTCTTCCCCTTTATTATCATCCATACTTTTTATGCACTACTTGAGCATCTGGTTTAGCAGGAGCGGCTAGCTGAGCCTGAGTCCGAAGCTTAACTTGTGTGAGTCCATTTTCTATGTTACTCATCAGTGGCCTTTCCCTTTCCGCTAGTTTGGAAGGGATTCTCCATTGTACTATTTTTTGAAGAGTTTTAATGGAGGAGGAGGGAGTATTTTTGAGTATGGGAGAGAAAAAAACAGAAGAGTTTTGGGGGGGTTTAAGAAGTAGAAGGGGGTGTGGGACCTTTAATGGCGAATCTTCCAGGGTAATTCATCTTCCTCAGCAATCTATTTTGGATCCAAGACGAGCATTACTCTGTCATAGCTAGCATTGCATACTCTTTTAGTCTTCACTTAATTGCTGGCCGGCCGGCCACTATATCCTTCAAATAATGGAGAATGTCATGCAGGGCCGGCTCTATGTATACAAAAATAAGTCATTGGCCTTAGGCCCCCAATTTTAGGGGCCTCAATTTTTTACCAAGAATAAATTATGTGTTAATTTTTTAAAGAAAAACATTAATTATTTATGATAAAAAGTATATATTTAAATTTATTATTTTATTCTCTTCGACCCCATTCAAATAGAAGAAATCAAGAAAATATTATTTTATTTTCTTACACTCTCTCTACTAATACTCACATTATTTTCTTTTACACTCTCTTCTTTAAATTGTTGATAAGTTAGAGTAATATTCTGTCAAAAATATCAATTAATAGTCGAAAAGTGTTGAACAAATTGAATTGTAAATTCTTTTTCCATTTCTTTTAAGATTTTCAAGCATTACAACAACCATAGTAAAATGTGGGATAACCAAATTATCAACTTCATCAAAGCTATGGTTCTAACTCTTATATTTATTTGAAATTTGTCAACTTATTACTTGTAGAACTATGTTAACAATTCATATAATGATTGCTTGAGTAAAATAATATTTTTCAACGTTGAATTAATAAAATCTCATTTAAAACTAATAATTGAAAAAGAAATCGAATAAATCATTTATATATATAAAAAATATTAGGTAATACTTTGCATTTAAAAATGTAAGAAAAATAAATTTTAAATAAATGCATGTGAAGTTTATTTAGATTTTAGGCCTCTAATTAAGATTTCCCTTTAGGCCTCCGATTACGTTGAGCCGCCCCTGATGTCATGCAACATATCAATAAGATGTAAATTAATGGTTACTTGCTTCAGTAGATCAAATAATTTTTTTTTAAAAATGCTGCCTCCTCTTTTTGTTTGTTCAACCTAATTTGTATGAATGGAAAGGGGGTCTAGTAGCTACCAGTATAGGCTGCTTTAATACTCTTTCTTTTTTCACCTCAATTGCTCTGTCAGCTAATTTATTTGGTGCTCTTTCGCCTAGATCTTTACCCCTTCGTATTGTCACAACATTAATCATTTTTTGGGTTAGGGTCCACGTAGCACGGTAGACCTCATTAAATTCTAGTGTTCTGAGCTCTAACCATATGACCCATCCATCTTTCAAGATAACGGATTGATATTTTGCAGTAGCTGATTGTTTCTGCTTCTCATCCTCCAACATTTTCATATCTCTTTGAGCTCGCCTACCTGACCCTGACCTGAATAACCTTTGTTCTGCTGATAGCTAGCCTTGTTGTTGGCCCTATGGTCTATATTGGTTTTGATTATGAGTGCTACCCCATCCCATGAGAAGTTAGGGTAGTTCCTCCAATTTGGATTATAAGTTTTTCCAAAGTTTTGATATTGTGCGTCTCTACCTACGTTGTCCATAAATTACATGAATTTTGGATTAGATCTACACACATTAACCATATGTTCACCTCCATAAACATCACACAACAACTAAGGATGCAGCAGCTGCTAAACTAGAGTTTGCATCTAAGTCTGACCACTAAGAATTTTTTCAGATGACTAAATTTTTTGTTCATTGCTGCTATTTGTGTTTGCATTCCAGTTATACCATCTACCTCTATTGGATTCAGTAATCAACTCAGAATTATTGGCTTCCAACCTATTTAAGAGTAGCACCAACTCATCGTTTGTTTTCTCAAGTGTCCGTCCAATTGTAGCTAAATTTAGAGAGAATGTCTAAACATTCAATAGAAGCGTGAGCTAGAACTTCCTGATTCTGATAATGATGGGTACAACTCAGCAATAACGTATTGAAATATTCCCATGATTTCCTTCTGTCTTAAACCCAATATTTCACTTCTTAACTTGGTTGTCTTTCCATACGGAAAGAATCTTGAAATGAATCTTTTTTCAAGATCATCCCATGAAGTGATAGAATTGACAGGTTCCCTTAAAAGTGAGAATGGTAACAGGGTGCGTGCCACATACAGGGGCGGACCTACAGTGGTTCAAGTGGGTTCATATGAATCCACTTCGTTGAAAAATAACACTGTATATATATGTATATTTAATCAGTTTTTTAAATTTTATATGTATATATTAAATTTTGAACCCACTAACACAACTCTGAAGCTTAGCCGAGTGGTTGAGGGGGTTCAATTTTCCCAGCCAACCCGGGATTGAATCCCCATTGCCACATTTTAGTTTTAATTCGTTTTTTTGATATATAAAACGTTCACATACAGTTTTGTCCTCTATGTAGGTGTAACTTTTGTCCTTTTAGTTACTTAGAAACTATAAAAAGTTTTTACTTTTACAATTAAAAGTCCAATAGTCAACAATTTTTGTCCTTTTTGTTTTTAATTTTTTTTTAAAAAAAAACTCAACTAAAAAGACACTAATCCCTATTATTTTCAATTCTAAAAACCCTTTTGTCTTCTTCTTTGTTGAAATCTTCTTGAACCTCTCTTACTTTTCCCCCCAAAATTTTGAGCATATTTTTTTATTGAAGGAAAATAATTCTCCCCGTCTCTCAAATCTCGCATCAATACTCAATATCCATCAAGTTGTTTTTCGCTCTTAATTCTAGTCTTTATATATACATATATGATTATTGTGGTTATTTTTTATTTCTTCAACTAAAAAATCCCTAATCATTTTAAAATCAACAAAAAATTACAAATAATATTTGGTATATTTCTATGTATTCGATTCTGAAATTAAGGTTATAATTATTTTGTTTAATATTTTGTTTTTATTTGTTAAATGTTGAATGAAGAGAAATCATTCATAATATTCTTTTATCTTCTTAGTTTATATTGAAGCCTAGTTTTTCGTCCATCTTGTTATTTACCGTCTCATTCATAAGTCAATGTAATTTTTTTTCAAATGTATTAACATTGTTTAGTATAGTCAGATATGTATGTTGTTAGCCTCATAAAAATTACAAATAATATTAGGTATATTTTTATATCTTGAACCCACTTAGTGAAAATCCTAGGTCCGCCACTGATGCCGGCACATACTCTAACACCTAGATAGGAGAACTCTTAGCCCCAAATGCGGAAGTGAACAAAATATAAGCTAACTCCCTATTTAAAATATAGATATGCAGAACCCTCCCCCAAGGAACTAGTCTAAACAGGTACAAGAGCTTCTAAGAAATTACAAGATTCAAATAATAAGAGACAACTCCCATGATAAAGAAAGAGAATTAGAAACCATCAGAGATCATCTTTGTCTTCGCCTAAGAAACATCACTAATTCTGCAACTACTCTATGTCAAGTGACATAGTAAAAGTAGTATCAATATAAACAATACATACTGGTAGACATCATTTTCGACCAGAATCCACCACATAATATCATGTAATTATTCAAAGGAAGCATGCAATATGAAAGTCACCCAACCCAACCTTTAGCTACACACTCTTACTATCATGACCCATAGACCTTATTTCCAACCTTTCTACCTCATTTATGTTGCCAATTCTACCATCTAGGTCACTTCCCCCTCATATTAGATTTGTGTGTTGCTCCAAATCGTCCGGTTATGCCTCATCTTCGAGGTGGTAAAAATAGTAAAATTCATATTTTTATCACTATGGTTCCCTTAGATAGAGCCTCCAGGATGTTAGAGACAACACAAGGGCTTTAGAGGAGTCCATTAATATGTTTAGCCTTGTTCGATTAAAAAAGATGCATCATTTTTCTTGTTCACATAAATCGTGTGTTGAGTTAAAATATGATATGCTTTCAGACCCCTTTTGGAATCTTGTTGTAGATAATACCTTTAAGGGGGAAAATATATTTGAAAATGCTTGGATACTTTTGTTACCCGAAAAGTAGCGCGATCGATGTTGTTGACACGAAATTTCGATCTGGTATTTTTTAAAATTAATATTTTAAAATAATTTGATCATTAATAGTTCAAAATACATGTTTGCAATTTTAATGCAATTTATTGATAATTATCCTTATTTCTCAAAATTTTAGGATTATTATCGGTTAATTTTGTTTGTATTGTTTGAGTTACAATCGTTTAAATATGTTCAAATATTTTTTTGGTTTGATCAATTCATTATTTTTTGTTAAATTGCATTTTTTATATATCAGACATTGATTACATTTTTTCTATATATATTCATTTTATTCGTCACCTTTGATAATTTTTGTTTTGATATTTTTGCGTAGTCTAGAAATTCATTAAAATATCGATAAGATTGCATGCACATATATTTTAGGATTAATTACTTGAGTGGATCCTTTTACTCTTTAATTATCATCATTTATAGCAATGTATGACAATACTATATATTTTATTAAATATTTCTCTCTCTCACCTCTTTCTCTTTTTCTCTCTCAGCTTTTTAATTTTTCTCTCTTTCTTGCTCCTTTGTTTTTGTTGCTCTTTCTCTCTTTCTTTCTTTTTGTTGTTTTTTCTTTCTTGCTTTCTTTTTGCTGCTCTTTCTCTTTCTCTCTTTCGGTTGCTTTTTTTCCCCTTTTGTTTCTCTCTACTTTCTTTCATAGAGTAGTCAATGATTCGTAGAATGAATAAAATTTGTATCAATAATTAATTAATTAGAAAAATAATTTAATCATAACAAATGAAGAGACATAATAAATTGCAAAATGAATTAAACTTGAATTAAAAATGTATTACACACATATTAAAGTTGAATTAGAAGAGAATTAAACATGAATGCAAAATGTAGCAAACGAAAGAGCATTCTATGATATGTAAACTGAATGAATTTGTATCAATAATGAATTTAACAAGTAATTGAATCGTAACAAATCAACCAATAAATTACAAAATGAATTAAAATTGTATTTAAAAGTGTATTGCACAAATATTAAAGTAGCATTGGAAGAGAGAATTAAGCATGAATAAAAAAACGTAACTAATGAAAGACCAGACAATGATCTATAGAGTAAATTAAACTTGTATTAATAATGAATTAAATACGTAATCCAATAGTAACAAATAAATCAAAAAATTGCAAAATAAATTAAATTGCTTTAAAATTGTATTACACAATATTAAAATTGAATTAGAAGAGAGAATTAAGAATGAATGAAAAACGTAACTAACAAAAGACAAGACAACAATCTATAAACTGAATTAAACTCATATTGTTCATGAATAAAACTTATATCATATGTATCTTATAAATTATCTTTGCTTTTATCACTAAGAAAATGAGCGATGGTTGCAATATGTATTAAAAATGTATTGTGCATGTCTTATAAATGTATTATTAGTGTGTTACCTAAATTATTGTTGTTGGTATCCATGAGAAATGAGTGAAGTGTGCAATACGTATTATAAATGTATTATTCATGAATAAGCCATGTATTATATGTGTTTTATAAATTACTTTTGGTTTGAATCACTAAGAATGTGAGTGATGTTTGCAATATATATTAAAAATGTATTGTGCATGTATTATAAATGTATTATAAGTGTGTTACCTAAATTATTTTAGCTGATATCATTAAAAAGGGAGTGAAGTTTGCAATATGTATTATAAATATATATAGGATGTATTGGTCATGATTTTAATACAATTATGAAGCATATCTAATACAACTTTAATACAAACGCGATATAGTTACGTAAACTTCATCCTTTTCGAGCTTCAATCCAATATTTTTCCTAAAATCAATTCTAAACTTAACCAAACCCTCTTAAAATTGAGATATAAATTCCAAACGATATTTTCAACTATTTGTAGGAACAACATATCCAAACTAATCGCAAAGGAAAGAGCAGTCAATGATTCGTAGACTGAATAAAACTTGTATCAATAATTAATTAGACAAGTAATCTAATTGTAACAAATGAAGAAACAAAATAAACTGCCTAATGAATTAAACTTGAATAAAAAATGTATTACACACATATTAAAGTTGAATTAGAAGTGAAATAAACAGGAATGCAAAATGTAGCAAACGAAAGAGCATTATGTGATTTGTAAACTGAATAAAACTTGTATCAATAATGAATTAAACAAGTAATTCAATCATAACAAATCAACCAATAAACTGCAAAATGAATTAACTTGTATTAGAAGTGCACTACACAAATATTAAAGTTGAATTAAGCATGGATAAAAAAATGTAACTATTGAAACACCAGACAATGATCTATAGAGTGAATTAAACTTATATCAATAATGAATTCAACAAGTAATCTAATAGTAACAAATAATAAGTTACAAAATGAATTAAATTTGCATTAAAAGTGTATTACACAGTATTAAAGTTGAATTAGAAGAGAAAATTGACAATAAATGAAAAACGTAACTACGAAAGACAAGACAATAATCTATAAATTGAATTAAACTTGTATTATTCATGAGTAAAACATGTATTATATGTGTCTTATAAATTATTTTAGTTTGTATCACTTAGAACATGAGTGACTTTCGCAATATGTATTACAAATGTATTGTGCATATGTTATGAATGTACTACAAGCGTGTTACTTAAATTATTTTGGTTGATATCACTAAAAAAGGAGTGAAATTTGTAATATGTATTATAAATGTATTGTTCGTGATTTTAATACAATTTTAATACAATTATAAAACATATCGAATACAACTTTAATACATTCGCGATACCGTTCCATAAACTTCACCTTTTTCGAGTTCCAATCTAATATTTCTCCTAAAATCAATTATAAACTTAACCAAACCCTCTTAAAATTGAGATATAAACTTCATACGATATTTTCAATTATTTGTAGGAACAACCTATCCAAACTAATCACAAATTCGTAAAATTCAAATAATGAATTCAAAATTTGAAGCTTTATAATGACCATCAATGGTGAACTTTTGTTGCTATAATTTTAAAGATTTGAAATTTCTATTTGAGAACATGATATTGTACAATTTTTAAATTTTTCTATCCCTCTTCTCGTTGTGTTTTTGGGTAAAAATAGTGAAATATGGGCAAGAACTGATTTAAAAACAATTATTTAAATGAAAATTTCAAAAAAGAAGAAGAATAAAAAAAATAGGAGGAAGAGAAAGAATGACACAGAAAGAGACGACGAGGAAGAAAATAAAAAATGAAGAGGAGGATGAGAAAAAGGGAAGAGAAAGAGGTGAAGGAAGATGAACCGTACAATTTTTTAATTCAAAAAAATTGTCATATTTAGTTAGAAAAATTATATTGCCATAGATGGTATATATTTTTTTAATATTGCATATTTATGTGATTTACCCTATTTTTTATTAACCGGTGATTTTGGCCCACGAATTTCAAATAATGGTATTATTTTTCAATTTCCTATTTAAATAATAGTTTGACCATTAAGTTAGGGGGTGGTGGATAGTATAACTTACCTAAATCCCATAGTGTAAAGATCTAAATTACATTTTATCCCTACTCTTTTTCAATTTACGAAAATCCCTTCAAAATCAGTGCTATTCAGATACATAGCAAATAAGTCAGATACATTAATTCCAATACGTTAAAACAAATTCAGTTACACTTTTAAAGGAAAGGGAATCAATTTTGAATGTGAGTTCCCTAAATCACGCTAATCAAATTATTGGCAATCTTTCTCAAATGGTAACAACTTCAATTAATTCAAAATTCAAATTTTCTTCTTTCAATTCTCTTCTAAATCCTCCTAGCTTCAAACAATTCAATCAAACGCAAATTCTTCCGGAATCAACAAATTCAAAATTCATTTTTTTCCTCTCTATTCATCGTCTCATGTTCATCGAATAATCATTCAAATCAGATTCAAATTTGCCAAAAATTTGATAAGATACATGATGATTAGTTGTTGGAAAATAATTTCTTTTGTGAATCTCAAATACACCATTACAGTAGATCGATGAGATGAGGAAAAACTTGAAAATCCGATATATAGTAGAAGGATATCACAGTAAAATGTTGATTCTGCTGCTTGGCATACTCTTCATCTCACCTCAATTGTGGCACCACAGTAAGAGATGGTCAAAGAAGTTACTGACCACTTCAATTTGTATTTCAAAATACATTAAAAAAACTAGTTAATGTATCCCAAAATTGTTCTTCTCATTCTTTCTAAAAAATTCTCAATTTTTGAATCAAACTTGTCGATAAATTGTATTGATACAACATGAACATGTCCATCTTGTTGAGACATTCCGAAATCTGAGAAAGTGAGTTGAGGTATGAATGATACAAAGGTGATGAAATTGTTGTTGGTCAAAAAATTGATTTGTGAATCTCAAATCAACCATTGCAGTTGAATTAAAGATTGATGAGTTGAGGAAAAATTGGAGATTTGATACATCGTTGAGGTGAAGAAACAAGAGTTTGGATTTTCAATGTATCCGTTATAAATCGATATAACAAACAGTAAGACTGAAGAGATGGATAGCTTTGATGGATCATTCATACCTTTTATAATGTTGTTTAATCGTTTTCTGAATTTTATTTCTGAGATGGATAGATTTATCAATACATTACTATTTATGTATCTCGTTTAAATTGAGAAGTGTTGTATTTCTACTAGATACATTAAATAAGTAATTGATGTCCATAAGATGTAAGGTTTGATATCGATACATTACTTTGTGGTAGTTGCGATGTATCAAATACAATTAGTATAAATTTGAGTTTACGTATCATGTCTAAAATATTGTATATTTGTTCATGCAATAATAGAATGTTGTGTATCCGATACATTATATCATGTATCAGTTATATGATTTAGTAGCTGTAATATTTGTGTTCCATAAAAATGTGTATCTAACACACAATTTGTGCAGTTGTGTTTGATTAAAAAAAATTGTATTTGATATTAACACTATTTAAAAGACAGAATATTGTGTACATGATTCATTATGTTGTGTATCTAATACATGATATAATATATGTATTAATGCGCTTCATGTTTATTGTATCAGATACATAGCTGCAAGAACTTCATATTTTGCCTCGAACTAAACAAACTTTTGATAAAAACATTTGTGTATCACTGTTTATGAATCTGATACATACTTGTGTGACACTTTAATGTATCATGTACTGTGTATTGTTACATATCCTTCTAAATTTGAATAAGAGAGAAGATACATAGCAACACCTAGATACATGATAAATGATATATTTGGAAGAAGTTTTATATCAAGTATCAAAACTAATTAAGTTTATGTATCAAAATTAATATTTGAACACGATACACTGTGTATGATAAAATTGTAATGTATCATAGTGTTGAAACAAAGGCATTATACATTAATTTTAGAAACAAAACTAACTAGATACATTAAAATCTAGTTAATGTATCTAATTAGTAATTTGAACACGATACATTGTACATAGTGAAATAGTAATGTATCATAATGTTGAAATGAAAACATTATACATTAATTTAAGAAATCAAACAACCTGATACATTAAAAATCTGAACACATATATATCAGAAAAAAGATGAACAAGAAAAAATCGGAAAAAAAATCAACGATCTTATCTATTTCGACTTCTCTTTCTCAACAATCACTTTAGAAGACAAATGTACATCCACTTTTTTCTACATTTACTTTAGAAAACGAAGGTACATCCTTCTTCTCATTCTCCTTCTCAACATTCACTGCTGTAATTTTTTTTTTACTATTAACATAGACGTCACTTATGAATCTTGATCCAAAGTCCTTACAAAAGCCACCAATAGATCGACTTTTTTTGTTTTTTTGAGCATTTTTTCCACAGTCTATTTAGAAGGCGAAGATGCATCCTTCTTCGACTAGTTGAGTAATACCAACACTAAAAAAATGATCCTGATCCATATGCATCAGGAAATAAAGAAGAAAAAAATAAAATTGAAGTTGACGACTGTGGAGGAGACACAATATATCAGTTGAGTAATTTGAATTTGATTGACCGGAGAGAGAATCTTTTTGAAAATAAAATTGATATGAAAATTCTAACGGAAAAGATTGTAGAGAATCCTTTTGAAATCCAAATTGATATGAAAATTGTAACTGATAAGATTATAGAGCAAATTATGGAGAGAATAAAGGAGTGAAAAAAAGGAAGGAAATCATGTGTTAAGGATGGGATACTTATGTATCTGGTTGACTTGAAAATTTGGGGAAAATAAGGGATTTTGGAAATATTTTAAAATGGTAGGGAATGATGGAAATTATGGAAAATAAAGATGTGTATATAGGTAATTTATCCTAAAATTTTAGATAAGGGGTTTAAATTTTAGATTTTTGTGTTTAAGAAATTCTTTTATTGTTTATTATTTCCGATGACAAACTCACCCCAGCTCTGCCGACCACCAAAGCGACCCCCAAGACCTCCTCACACCTCTCTATCCTCTCATCATTGTTAGCCCTTAACTTCATCAAACATCTGTTCTTTTCCCCTCTTTAACGGTGACCACCATTGTTCTCTTGCCAATGTGAGCCAAACCCGTCCCCTAGCTATCTTCTCTGACCTGAAAACAACGAACACAACACCTATTTCCAATGACCAAAAACCCACAAACCACCAAACCCCTCCCAATATCTCAACCAGAAACACCATCAACCATCATCAGCTCCGGCAAGGAGCTTTAGCTCCAATGAACCGGAGGAAATAAGACTACGCTGCCAGTCACATTCCCCTTCCCCTTTCACATTTTCTTCTCCTTTTTACAGACGTTTTGGCTCGATGGTGAACCACAACCAGTCCTCAAGCTCTTTCTCCAGCAAAACCCCAAAGTAATTTCATTCTCTTTTACGTACCTTCTGTGAAGATATGACACCTGGGCCTAACTCAACCTCAAAAGTTAGCTCATGAGGGGAGGTTTGTCCAAGTCCATATAAGGAGACCAAATTCTCATCCCTCTACCGATGTGGGACTTCTTAACACTTTTCCGCACGCCCAGACCTCAAATTAAGCATGAACACTTCTAAATGGGGGCCCAACATCCGTGAACAATAAATTGGGATGGACCTGGCTCTGATACCATGTGAAGATATGGCACCTAGGCCTAACTCAACCTCAAAAGCTAGCTCATGAGGGGAGGTTTTTCCAAGTCCATATAAGGAGATCAAATTCCCATTCCTCTACTGATGTGGGACTTCTTAACACATTTTGTTGCCTTTTTCATATAATTGTTACTTTATGTTTGTTTGTATGTTGTAAATCTCCTCTATTTTAATCATTTTTTTATTGTTTAAAATATCATTTAATCTATTCTACTATAGTAGGAGCTCAAACTCCAATCACTCTTACTTCTTTGGTTACCCAATGACTACTTTTCTAGTAGAAATCTTTTTGTTTTAGCTTATTATGATCCTATTTTATTTTGCCTTTAAATGTCTTATTATTATTTTACTCAGTTTTTATTGTTCTCTGATGACCTTAGTTTTTGTGTTTACTTTATTTTATTTATGGTTGTTTTTTCTTTATTTTTATCTAATGTCTTTCTTTATTTAGATGTAACTTGTGCACTTTTCTAAAAAAAAATTGTAGGGAGATGTTTCGTTTTATATATATATTTGGTTACAGTTTATATGGTTTTGTGCTGATAATTGTTTGAAGTTTGTTCCAATGAATTTATATTATTTTAATATTGCCAAATCTTGATTAATTCTATATTCTTTCTTTTGTTAAATTTTGCTTATTGCTATTATTATTGATTGTATTAGTGGAAGGTTCACTTGGCCAATGAGAAAATTCCTCTGTCGGCATTCAATGACTCTTTATTTTAAAGACGGAAATTTAGTTTAAGTTCGTATATATTTTAAGTTAAAATTGGCTGATGAAGAAATTACCGTCGATTTCTAAGGCCTCCGATCCCATGTTAATAAGATGATTTTTTTATTTTTAATTATTATTTGATTCATTTATTACTAATACTTTTACTAAGTGTTTTTATAGGTATCCGGAGTTGCTTCCCATTGAAGCTATTCGAATGAAGTTCGAATTATACTTTTTATTCATTATTTTGTATATATTGATGTTAGGCAAACCTTAGGTCGTTTCTTATATTATTGTTTTATTTTATTAGTTGTGTATATTACATGTTTATTTTACTTGTATATTATATTTATCTCCTCCTCAATTTGAAAAAAAGAGTTCAGCCAGGACCCACAATTGTGGATTTCAAAGGATACCTAACACCTTCCCTTCAGAATAACTTGAACCCGTACCTATAATCTATTGGTCTCATAAACATTCTTTTCAGTTAATTAATTAATTGGTTTCCTAGTTTTCCTAAAATTAGGTGGCGACTCATTTTTACCCCTTTTTAAAAGTCTTTTATTCTTTAAACTCTTTTATTCTTTTTAAAATTATTATTTTTGGTGAGTCACCACGACGTTGCGCCCTCTCAAAGGATATTATGAGATATAAGTAGTAGAATTACTCAAAGTTAGAAGTATGAATTAGAAGTGTAACAACTTAAAACACTTGGGATAATGATTTAGTAGAGTATATAGTTAAAGCCATGTACCTACTAAGTTAGTAATTAGGTGGTATGCCTTTATGTGTGTGTTATGGTGTAATGAGTATGCACATATTTTGTGATAGTTGCATAAAGAGAATTATTGGTTAAGGTGACTTAGAGTATATCATTGCATTAGTATAGATCAAGTCTAGGTAATGAATAGAAGCTAACATGTTAGGAAATATTAAGTTGATAAGCTTTAAATGAGCATGATGGTGAAACTAGAAAGTATGTATGCTATCTATGCGAGGTACTAAGTTATGGTGAAATCTTGAGGTAGAACAAAGCCTTAAGACTTAGGAAAATATGTGTGTACTCAAGATAGTATATATTTGTATGAGACTCTAAGTTTATGGTTTGCTATGTGTACCTAGTTAGTATCCTTGAGCTGCCAATGTTGAGTAGACTGATGTAAACATAATATAGTACCCTTAAGAGTTGGTCAAAAGGTTTATAATTAGATAATGATGAGTCTCTCAATATCGTTAAAGTTCCCTTCATCAAGGTAGATATGAACTTAGAAGAGTGGTGTTACTAGACTAATGAGAAGAGGCCAAATTATTAGGAGTTAAAGTAAATGGCTATACATGCAAATAAGAGTTGTGGTTATAGAAAGATGGCTATAAAGGCAGGAGAAAATTAAGAGAAGTATCGTAGAAAGAAATCTTAGTATCTGTAGATATGATCCATCAAGAAGGGTTTGTAGTCATGTGATCAGCAATGCTTTGACAGTTAGAGTAAAGTATATATATCTCAGTTTAGAGAACATGGAATAAGTCCAAAGACAATATTAGTTTCATCACTAAGAGGGAGATGAGAGAACGGAGAGCCAAATTAGGACTTTATGATTTAATAGTATTATGTTCAGAAAGAGTTATGATAAGGTATATATCCATTCCTATTCTAGTACTTATGTCTCGCATATCACCATTTTGATGATGACTCATGCTCGTGCGCTTCATACAATTTTACGTCCTTGACTCAATTATTCCTCATGTCCTACATCTACAATTTTAGTTAATAAGATCAACACTAGGGTTCTACCCAAAGTCTACAAATTTTGATTTCCCTCTAATTCTTACTTCTCATTGTTAAATTCTATTATTGAAACTATTATATGTCATATTCATTGATAATTCTTGAGTGATGGCTCATGCTTATCCTACCACATGGACCATTTTTAACTAAAGTTATTTAAACACTTTGTTATAATATTCATATGCATTATTTTTATGTGTCAGGTATATTTCATGAAATTTCTTATACCTATTTTACAAATCATGTTTTGAAAAGCCCAATCACTTGAAAGATTTCTTACGAAAGTTTACAAATTATGTTTACAAACATAAATATGATTTTCAAGAAAATTATTTTTATTATTAAAACTCAAAATATCAGCATATTTTAGATAGTTGTGAGCATAAGCTCACCAGTAATATAGTTTTATAGATTAGAGCGAAGTTGTAACATTTCGGAAACTAGTAGGCTAAGCTAGGGCTCGCCGTTAGGATTAATGCCTAGAAAGTACCTCCCCGTACCTTAAAATTCGTGTTTTCATGTTAGAACATCAAGGCTTAAACCCCAAGGACCAACCATAGGTCCTTGAGGAAAAGCCTCAAAAGTGACCTGGGCAGTGACCCACGTGGGCAACCCACGCCCCGTGGGTAGGGTTCATGGGTCAAGCCCCCCAAAAACAGGCCACAGACCACAGACCATGCCCAATCGGAACTGAAACGACCCCAAAAATGCCCGAAAATGTGCTTCGAAAACACCTAAAATTGTAATTTCCATATATCTCAAAATCCGTGCATCATTTCGGAAATTCGACTTCATATTCTTATTCAGGGGGTCAAATTGAGTGGGAAATGAGTCTAACCCGAATTTTAGAACAACCGTATCAAAATTCGAAAATCGCAAAAAATGCGATTTTGAGGGTCAACTTTAAAGGGGCATATCTCTCAGCACACAAGGAACTGGAAGGAGCTCAAACTATCAAAATTAAAGCTCTGTGAGTTAGCTTTCCAACGCAATTTGTTTCACCTCATTCCGAGTTAGGATGAAGGAGTTATGACCATTTTCGTAAAACCTGTCCGGCAGAAAATGCAAATTCCAGTAGCCGAAAACACTGTTCACCCGCCTCAATTTTTTTTCTAAGTGTTGGGACGTTTTTTTATAAAAAGGGGACATATCCATACTTAGTCATTTAACTTCAAAACATCCAAAAACTCTCTCTAAACCCTCTCCAAAAATTCCACCAAGATCATCAACCAAATTCAAGGATCCCAAGCTTTAATTCCGGATTCAAGATTCAATCTCAAGCAATTCTCCATTCCAATCTTCATCAAGAATTCTCCAAAGTTGAGGTATGTGGGTTGATTGTGGAAACCTTCCTTTCCACAAGTCCAACCATTTATCCTCTATTTTACTTCAAGTTTATGGGTCCTTATGATCATTTATGAACTCTTGAATTATGGAATTATTACTACACATCCTATTATGGTCTATTTTTGTATATTATCATGAAATGGAAT
This sequence comes from Solanum stenotomum, assembly GCF_019186545.1. NCBI lineage: Eukaryota > Viridiplantae > Streptophyta > Magnoliopsida > Solanales > Solanaceae > Solanum > Solanum stenotomum. Next base: position 20,109,488 of record NC_064290.1, read on the forward strand.
GATTATATGATGTTTATGGTTTTCATGCCTCCATGATCAAATTATGAAGGTTGTTATATATGTATATATATATGTATGTTGTTGGTGGGCTGTTTTATATGGATTTTGAAATTGGTTGGACTTAGTACTCTTGAAACACATGATTTTATTTACATGAACAAGTAGCCCACCATATGTTTGATAAAATGCCATTTATAGAATTCTTATGAAATGGAAGGTCCAATGTACGTCCTATGAGTCGGATGATTATATAAGTATTGAAATGATGATGAAATGGATACATGTATATGATTTTCTCTATATAGTGTGTGAGTCGACCAAGCCTAGCTCGGGGGGTTGTAGGCCCGGGTAACCGTATCAAGGGGTTGGTACCTTGGTTGCCTAGTACGGGGGGTAGTAGGCCCGTATAACCGTATCGAGGGGTTTGTACCTTGGTTGCCTAGTACGGGGGGTAGTAGGCCCGTATAACCATATCGAGGGGTTTGTACCTTGGTCCCTAGCTCGGGGGGTGGTAGGCCCGGGTAACCACATTGAGGGGTTTGTACCTCTTTCGCCTCTCCAAGGGGGTGGTAGGCCTTGGAAATACTATATTGATGGTCACTCACTACACATATACTATGCCCTACTAAATATGATTTTTATATAAGCATCATTATACATATCATCTCATTAATATGCTATCTATCGGGTACGATTATGCATTTTGCCTATGATGTCCATCCCTTGTTGCATTGCATTGCATCCCATATACTTAGTACATTCAAACGTACTAACGCATACTCTATGCCTACATGATGTCACCATGTAGGGACCGGAGCACCGCTTGACCCTCGTCCTCCGCGTGGCTAATACGATTTTCTATCAAGGTTATTGGTGAGTCCTCCATTCCGGGGACGTTGCTTATGATCTTTTGCTATGTATAAGACTTTTCCTTTTAGTTATGTTTTGACTATGAGGGTGAGCCCAGTTGTTTGTCTTGGCCCCCGCTAAAGTACCTATGTTTAGAGGTGGTGTTGGACAAGTTGTGTATTATGTTTGAGCTTGATTCATCTATGGTATTTATGTATCATTTCTTCTTCCTTTTTTCTTGCTCCCTTAGTCCCGATTTCCCCTTTGATTATGCTTATTGCTTATGGTCATTTTAATTGCTTCCGCGACCAAGGATGTGTAATGATACGCTATGAGGCTTGTTTGGGGTTCCTTCGGGTTCCCCATTCGCCGGTCACGTCTAGGCCCTAGGCTTGGGTCGTGACAGGAACGGTCGTGGTCCCACCCACGGTCCGTGGGTGGGGGTCGTAGGTCTTGCCTGTAACTACCAAAAGGCAGTTTCACTTAGGGGCATTAGGGGAATTTCCTATTTTAAGTGGGGATTAAGTGACGTCGTTTTAAACTAAATTAGGACACCTATATAAAGATTTTTAGTCACCAAATTAAGTCTTCTAAATCATAATTTCTAAATCCCCAAATCAAAACTAAAACCCTCTCTAAAATATTCTCTCTAGAACTCCAAGGAAGAAGAAGAAGAAAGTTGAAGCTAGGGTTAAATGATCCATCTTTTCTCCTCAAATTCGTGGTAATTCTTCATCAAGGTATGGTAGTTCTTCATCCATGGGTAGAGGCTACCTATGGATCCCCTTCAAAACCCCTAATTTCAAAGTTAGAAAACCCAAAAGTTAGGGTTTGACTTCAATCTCATGAGTGCCTTTCAAATTCATTTTAAATGATTGGATTATGTTTAATTGTGGATATATTGGTGATTTTATATGATTTTAAGTTGAATTCCCTAAGAATCCATGAATTACCCTAGACTCACCCATTGAATCTAAGAGCTTTAGTATGAGTTATGTTGGATTGAGTGTCAAGACATTCTTCCATAATAATCAATTTAAGTCAAGAATTAATATGTACTCAATGGGAATTAGGCTTAGTATCGAGAGGATATTGACAATGAGAGGGAAGCTCCTCTGTTAGTAGAGGGCGGGTTTATAGAAGCAATCTCATTATCCCATAAACTATGTGCCCTCATAGGTCTTGAGATAGTGGATCCACCTAAGCTAAGAGTATGGTTCTACCTTAGGCAAGTAGGACAACCCCTTTTCGGTGTGGGGTAGACATTGGATTCCATGATTAAACTCACATGGTCTATGTCGGTTAAGGCTAATCCCACTATGATAGTATGAACAAGAATATAAACTATAGTTACTTAAGAAGCTTTCCTTAGTGTGGGTAGGATTATGGGATCTTATTCATGAATTGCACACTGATGCTTTGAGAGTATTTATGGTATGTTTCCATTATGATATGATGAACTATGTGTTGAATATGCTTATGACTTATGCTTTTGCACTAATCTTCATGATGATTCTTAAGCTTGACAAAGTGCATGCTTTTCAACTAAAATGTCCCTTTTAGCATGTCTTCATGATTTTATGCATGACTACCATACTTGGTGCATTTTTGTGCTAACCCATATTTTTTACATTTTTCTATGAGTGTAGGGTCCGGTGTTTGAGGCGATCTTCCTTCTTGTTCAAAGCTTGGACCAACTATTCTCCTTGCTTGTGGTGAGTCCTTATGGATTCGAGGACGAGTGGTATCTTGTAGTTCATTTATTTCATTGTATTAGACTTTTGGATTTTTGTTTGTAAGGGATGTGACCCTATTTGATACTTCGATTGTAATAGATGGCTAATTGAGACAAGTCTAGTTGCTTTTATGAAACTTTTGGACTTAAATGCATTTTTACTCTTATTATTCTAATGCTTTATGTTATGATATGCGAAGTGATTTACATGGTTCCTTTCGGGGTCCTATGTGTCATGTTACGTCTAGGAGATATCCTTGGGTCATGACAAATTTGGTTTCAGAGCACAAGGTTTAGAATGATTCTAGGATAATGTCTCATAAGCCACGTCTAGTAGAGTCTTGTTCATGAGTGTGAAGCGCGCCACATTTATAAATGAGAGGCTATAAGATGTTAGGAAATTTCACTTCTTTCATTACTCTTAAATGGTGCCTTAGAGTTTAACTCTATAAAAGTCCCTCTATTAATATTTATCTTGTGTCTTCAGGAAATGAATACACAAAAGGCTACCGCAAGAAGAGTGGAGGGTGACAATGTGAATGAGGAAGCTCTTCAAGGTAATCAAGCTTCTCAAGTAAACCAAGCTCTGGTTAATCCTCCGGCTATGTCGGATGTGGAGGTTAGGTCGGCTTTTCTAATATTGACCTAAGCCATGACGGCTCAAGCTCAAGCCGTGACAACTCAAGCCCAAGCCATGACGGCCCAAGCCAATAGAGATGTTGGGACTCATGTGAACACTAATGTGAATGTCGCTTCAAGGGTTAGGGACTTTTCTAGAATGAACCCTCCCGAATTTTATAGCTCTAAAGTGGAAGAAGATCCCCCAAAGGTTTGTTGACGAGGTTAATAAAGTGATTGATATTATGGGAGTGTCTCCACAAGAGAAGGCGGAGTTGGCCACCTACCAATTGAAATATGTGGCTCAAGTTTTGTATGAACAATGGAAGGGTAAGAGGCCAATAGGACGGGTCCTATAGATTGGGAGATGTTCAAATCGGTATTCCTTGATAGGTTCTTTCCACTAGAGTTAAGGGAACGAAAGATGCAAGAATTCATTAACTTTCGTCAAGGAGGTATGAGTGTGAAAAAGTATGCTCTTAAGTTCACCCAGCTATCCAAGTATGCTCCAACTATAGTGGCAGACTCAAGGGCTAAATTGAATATGTTAGTGATGGGGGTGTCCGACTTGGTAGAGGAAGAATGTCGTTCGGCAATGCTCATAGGTGATATGTGTTTTATTTTAAAAAGAAAAAAAAAGACGGGTTTTTAAGAGTCGCCACTTAATTTTTAAAGTAAAAATAAGAAAACTAAACAGAAATCTAATGAAAATGTTAAAAGGGGGTTCGGGGTTCATATTATCATTTCGGAAAGGATTTAAAGGCGCCCAAAATGCCCGCTAACATGCGGTTATCCGGTAATTAACTATTTGGCTAAATATTTTTAGAAAATAGGCATGCTTTACAAATTTAGGAAATTCATAACTTAAACTTTAAATTATTTTAAGGGGAGGGAAAATATTATGATATTACCTTTGCAAAATTTATTTTTTAAAGTCAAATAAAGGATAACTAATTTATTAAATTTTAAGTAGTTAATTCAAAATGGGTGTCTTTTGGGGAGTTGAATTTTTGAAACCTTAAGATTAACAACACAAAATAACAAGTAAACAAACACAAATAAATGAAAAAAAAAAAAAGAGAGAAACTTGGGCCCAAGTCTGGTTATCTGACCGTTTGGACCAGCATTTGGGCCTAATTTCATTTTGGGCTTTATATCCCATTTGCACCTGTCTTAGAGGAACTAAAGTGAACTAATTTCACTATAGGGCCTCAGGCCCAATTTTTGCATTTGATACATGTTCTAAACTAACAAAATAACGACAATTAAAATGTGAGGGGCTTAGGCCCAAAATAACAAAATACAAGAACTTAATTTGGAGGCCTTTGGACCCATTTCTCGAAATTATATACACTAGGTGTATACAATCTCGGATCAATATCAATTCATGTTCGTCAATTTTTTGGGGACTTTGATTTTTATAGTTGGTTGACTCGATAAAGGAGGAAATGAGGTCTCCTTCTCCTATTTCGAGATGCAAGGGAGAACATGTGGAGTCCAAATGACTCAATCCAAGAGAGTTCATGCATAAACAAAATAAAATATACGAATTAAAAGTTCATCATGAAATCTCGAGTATAATTTAGAAGAGTCAATGATACCAAAGCAAACAGGCGTAGCCTTGATAAGAAAATTGACTTATACTCATGATAATAATACGAGGGACCTAACTCTGAATAATAAGATGCAACACCATGTATCCAACATCTTTGATGTAACAAACATAAAATAAAGAAAAAACCGAGATTCTACTTGGAGAAACATACTTAGTGGTTAACAATTAATAAAGAGGAATGTGAGAGTACTACTACATTAATTGTTATTAACATAGCAAAAGGAACAAAAACTTGTTAAACTCCATGAAAATAAATGAACACTGACATGTGGATGGTGGCATCTTATTGAGGTAGTAACACATGATAAGGAAGAAGTAATTGTTTTCTAAAAGGTTGTTATACACCGGAAGCAACAGGCAACCCCAAAGTAAGGATGTAGTTACGAATATAACATTCGAATAAAGGCAAGTAGCAAGCTAAAAAATACAAAAGACATAAAAAACTAAGATAAGTAATGTTAAAAAATCTGAAGTAGATTGAAATATATTTCAAAATAAGGAGAGGCATTACAAAGGAGGAACTCAATTTTTATGGAGCATTTGACCTAGAAAAGAGTAGCGAAACTATTTAAAGAGGTTCGGAAATACCAATGCTACACTAAAGAGAACAAATACAAAAGGAAGCCAGCAATTAGGAAATCAAATATTTCGAACAATAACAAGAACAAAGACAAGGCATCACAGGGAACGAACAAATCAGTTACTAAAAAGGAGCTGTAAACTTTGATGTTAAAGATGTAAATCACATTAAAGACCTCTAGGTTACGATAAGCAATAATCACGTTGTCATGTGTCGAAGCAAAATAGGACCTAAATAACACTCAAGCTACACACGAACATATATGAATTCTACAATATTGGGCTAATACAATGAGAGTCTAAGCCAAGGAATCATGAACAGAAAGGAAAAACAACCCAAAGTCATGGTTGTACAGTAAAGAAAACACATATGTATAGCTGATGTATTAAAACTTGAAATCAGACGAACATCAAACAACTCGAACGAAACAAGATAGAGATTCAGCTAGCTTTCAGAATAAAATCGAGAAACTGATTTAAGAAATATCACTTCATCATTTCACTTAACAACTTCTAACATTCTAAATTCCAAAATAAACAGAGGAAAAGCTAAAGGTAAAGAAACTTTACCTCTTTTGAGGCAGCGAACTGAGAATTCGAGCGGAGCAAAGCTTTCCACCACCAGCAACAAAGAATTCCGATGAAAGCTTAAACTCCAATGTAATGAACTCAGAAACTTTAATTATATAAGAGTGATTGCCCTAAAATATACTTCTGTTTTTCCTCTCTATATTGGATTTTCAATTCCCTTTTATGTTTTTTACTTTCGTTGTCTCCCTTCAATTCCCCCCTCCCCCCCCCCCTCCCCCTAACAATGAAAGAGAGCAAAGCTTTTATAAAGGAGACTAAATTACAAAAAGAGGGGTAAAATGGATGAATTTTTTCAATTGTAATTCGAATTCCCTGTCAAGCGATAAAGCTGTTGACTCGATTTCGTACCCATTTTCAACGGATTGAGAATGAGGGCCGCTTGATCTTAGAGCAAAGATGCTTGAAGCGTGGAGATGGAGACATCTGGATGATTCTCGAACGGTTCTTGTACGAGATGGACACGTCGAGAGGAATAGAAGACACGTGCTGGGGTCGGGTCACATCTTTTCGGGCTGGGTTCGCGATTCTGGTTGCAGCTTTTCTGGGTTCATATTGTTGGCATGAAAGAGGAAGAAGAAGAAGAACGCGTACAACATTCTGGTTTCTGTTTTTTATGGTAGCTGTTGATGTATTATGTTTGGGCCTGAGTTTCTTTGGCAGAAAAAAAGAAAAAGAAAAAAGGGCTGGGAATATTGGTATGATGGGCCAAATATTGAATTGGATTTTGGCCCAAAATTTGGTCTCAAAAGTGAAATAAGGATAAGGTGAGAAATTGACTAGCATTGCAATTACACGATAGCCAAATGAATTTCAATTGTAACGAAATTTTAATTTAATTGCTGAACTTGGTCACAATTTAAACAAGACAATTTTACATAAATTAATTAATGAGCTTCTTAACCTTAACAAAATAAAACAATTAACTTAACTATACACTAGTTAATTCAAAAAAAAAACTATTATATAACTAAACTAATTGACCAAATACTTAACTAAAACAAAATCTTTTTTTTTAGAGATGATTTTCAAATATTCATAAAATATACTAATTATATACAAAATTATATAAAAGATATATTATTAAAAAATTATAAAAGCAACAAACCATTTAAAAATAACTTGTAAACTAATATTTATTTATTTATTTATTTGTTTATATATTTTTTTTTCTTTTTGAAATTTTCTAAAACTAATTATTTCAAATCGTTTGAAATTGAAGAAACTCGATGATTAATCTATATTGTGGAGGTCCAAATAGGGTGTGAACAACTGTCCCTCGTTTGACTTGGATTGATGAAAGAAATTTGAGGAAAATGAAATTAACAAATTCAATTTTGACCGACCACATATCCATCTCTTTAGAAAAGGGATTTTGGTACGGACTTTAGGAATTATGGCCAAACCCCGGTGTCGGGTCTCCTACATATCTCAGGTTATATGAGAATTCAGGCCACTTGTAGTTCGATATGCTTGATTTAACGTACGATTATGAAAGAATTCAAAAGCTATTCCGATATCGAAATATAAAAAGACCAGAATGCTAGGGAATAAGATTTAAGAGAGAATGTCAGATTACAACCGAGTTTTCAACATTGAACCCGCCTACATATCCCTCCACTTAGGGAATCAGGCTGTTTGTAGTTCGACTCGATCGGTTGAAAAGGAAATCTCTTATGCTAAGATAACCTTCGATTGGGAGGAGTGACAAAATAAGTCGAGTATGAAAAAGAGGCTTGCAACCTCTAAGACATGAATGTGGTTCACTTCACACCTATAATTAAGAACTTACATGGACATAATTTCCAAAGCTCTTGGTGCATTGCCACTCGGATTGGAAAGCCGTTTCCGGTGAAAACCAAATTTTTCCTGATGTGAAACTGAAACCAATAAACCTAAATAAAACCCACATGTCTTCTGATATGGGTGTGGTTTGATTGTGGTGGAAGTCGTTTCTCTGCTCGTGTCCTAAGAGTTTGGCACTCCTCTTCGAACTATGTCTCAGTTCGCTGCTAAGAAAACGTTTCACGTTGTACTGCATCTTTGTTGATGTCATCCGCACCTGTGGTTTGACTTGAGAATTCATCCTCTTGGATGCTCTCGACAAGATTGAGATAAAACTCATTAGAATAAAAAATGTAATTCAAATGGGGAGATAGTGTCTTTTACCGTGTTGACACTTAATTGCTCTCCTTGAACATTTGACGTCAGCTTGCTCTATTCTGACGTAAAGCAAATAAAGCTCGTATTTCATATTTGTAATATAATCTTCAATGTACTCTTTCTTTGATATCGAAGTAATAAAACATAGACTGATGTAATATATTGATGGATATCTTAATGACGTTCTTGCAAATGAAAATAATGGTGATGATTCTTCATGGGAAAGATGACGATAAACCATTGGTAGGATAATATTGATCCATTGGTAGAATAATTCTGCTACATGATAGGATGATGATGATGCTCCATCGATAGGATACTGATGTTGATGCTTCATTGGTAGGATAATGATTCTTCATTGATAGGATAACGATAATGATATGATGATTATGTTGCTTCATCGATAAGATGATGTTGATGCTACTCCATCAATAGGATGATGATGATGCTTCATTGATAGGATGACGATAATCAATTGGTAGAGTGATGTTGATCCATCTATAGGATGATGCTACTTTATCGATAGGATGATAATGCTCCATCGATAAAATGATGATTAACAATGATCCACTGATAGGATAATATTGATGAAGATCCATTGGTTGGATGATGATAATAAAGATTCGCCGGGATGATGCTGATGATGATGAAGATCCGTCGGTAAGACAATGTTGATCCATTGGTAGGATAATTTTGATGATCCATTGGTAGGATAATAATGATGATCCATTAGTAGGATAATGATAATGAAGATCCGTCGGTACGATGATGTTGATCCTTTAATAAGAATATATTGATGATCCATTGGTAAGATAATGTTGATCCATTGGTAGGATAACGTTAATGATCCATTGGTAGAATAATGTTAATGAAGATCCGTCGGTATGATGATGTTGATCCATTGATAGGATGATGTTGATGATCCATTGGTAGGATAATGTTGATCCATTGGTAGGATAATGTCCATGATCCATTGGTAGGATAATAAAGATTCATTAGTAGGATAATAAAGATTCATTGGTAGGATAAAGTCGATGATCAATTGGTAGGATAACGATAATGAAGATCCTTCGATAGGATGATGTCAATGAAAATGAAGATACGTTGGTAGGATGAGGATATTCCATTGATAGAATGACGATGATGTCCCTATGGGTGATGGTATTATCTCATTTGATAATACTCTATGAATGTCCATTTGGGTGGTAAAGATGATGTCCCTCATGGTAGTTCACATTACCGCGTCTGATATCAGTGAGATTCGTGAATAGTCTTCAAATGTTCTTGATGCTAAAAAGTGTAATCTCGTGTCATCGAAGATGCTTGTATATCCTGAGAGTGATGCTTTCACTTGTTCCCATTTTGAACACTTTGTTTTCGTTATGACTTATGCTTTGCTGGGAATTTAAACGAGGTGGTGTTGCTCATATTCTAAACTCTTTCTTTTTCTTCTGAAAAACTTAAATGACTTTCCTGCATCCACAGAAAAGTTGTCAATTTTGGAGAGCTCCTCGCCATTTTGACTTTTCCATATTCTTTGAATGGAGAAATATGATGAACTTGAGGCAATCTCATAGACTTGCATCCACAGAAAAATTGTTAATTTTTAAAACAAACTGATTTGTGTTGCTTTTTTCAATCACTTGCTCCTCGTCTTGCTATCTTCAATTGATCGCTCTGATCTCTTGCTTCTCGGTAGACAAGACAAAACTTTTTATACAAAATATTTGAAACATTTAGATAATTTCTTTAAGAAAAAGGTTTTCAAAAAACTGTAATTGAAAAGGTCATTGCCAAGTGTCATGTCACGTCAAGCTTAAACGAACGTCCTTGGTTCGAAACTTTGGTGTGTTCGATAGCTAGTTCTGGAGAATTCAAAGAATCCTTAGAGCTTGAAAATTTTCTAACATTGTTCTCCCAAAATCGACTATAATCGGGAAGTTTTGTAGTTGACTCTGAAATTTAAAGTTGTCGGAGATTGTTGTAGTTGACTATGAACTTTAACGATGCCAGAGATCATTTGAAGTTAGTTTAAACTTCAAATCATGCTCGAAATATTCAAAATTGACTACAAACTTCTAGTGTTGCTTGAAGAAATTTTGAGGGCATCCTAAAACTTTTTATCCCATTTAGATGTATTAGAGTATCTCGAACTGTTGATATATGACTTGTAGAATTTTTGAGACCCTTTTAAAAATTCTGTCCCAATTAGATGTATTAGAGTATCTCGACTGTTGATATATGACTGGTAGAATTTTTGAGACCCTCTCAAAAATTCTGTCCCAGTTGCAACTCTCAATGTATCTTCAGTCTCGACTTATTAGAGAGATCCTTTTCTCTAGAATTTTTGAGTCCCTCTCAAAAATTCTGTCCCAGTTTCTATTGTAAAGGAAAAAAGAACTCTTACGGGAGATATGACCGAGCCGTTGTGGCTCCTACGTATCCCGTTAAGGCAGAAATCAGGTCAAACGTAGTTCCCCTCTCGAGGATGAACAAAAATAGAAAATTAAATGAGAAAACGACCGAGGCCGACATAGGCCACCTACATATCTCATTCTTGAGAATTCAAGTCAACGTAGTTCAAGTACAAAAGGAAACATTAAAAAGGGATAAAGGGGTGACCGAGGCCGACATAGGCCGCCTACGTATCTCATTCTTAAGAATTCAGGTCAGACATAGTTCATTACAAAGGTATATATTCTAAGCATAAAGGATTACAAGTAAATAGAGGTGGTTACAAGGAAAAGATAAAAATTGAGTCTTCAAACATGGTATTTTTTAACAATATTTAAGCAGATTGACGACTTGTGAGATCCAATGTTCACGCTCAACCATGTAATGTCATCAAACAAATGTATTAATTTGTTCTTTAAGCAAATTGATGAGTTATCTCTCCTGTGCTTTTGTCAGATAGGCACCAATTTTGATTTCTTTGATGCATTCATTATTTTCCTGATTCACTATTCTAATCTCTCCTAAATTCGGCTCATTGTGACTCTCGAATTGTCTGAATTCCTCAACTAGGTGTTTAGGTACCATGATCATTTCATTGTAGTCATTAAATTCGTCTGCATCAACCCTATTTTGTTCATTCATCTTGTGACATGACATGCTATTGGCAGATTTGAAAATATTTTCACTGAAATCATAGACAGATACTATTAGATGGAGAATATAAGGCAAGTAAAGCAAATTTCTGCATTAAATGAGGTTTTCATTTGAAACAAGAAAAATAGAACTTTGGCCATGACGATAAATCATTTTGTCTTTTTCAAAATATGAGGAGGGAGATTAAAACATAGTGAGGCAAAATTAGAGTAAAAGATGGGTCTCGGGCCTCATTCGAAACACTACCAATTTTAGAAACAACATAAAAACATATTTATGTCTACCAATACGAGCTAAGAATCAAGAGCGAAGTGGATGTCCAATTAGGCATTTTTTCATTTGACTCGCTGTCTGGTATGACGGATGTCTCAATTGTTTCTTCAAGCACAATATCACCTTCTTTGAACCAATTTTTGATCCCTACCCCTAAACCATTTTGCACTGGAAAAGACTGATATAAGTGAGACAATGATTTTGGAAAAACTTGATCGAACTTCTGCTTGTTCTAACCCTCCTTCAGCACTAAAGCAAAAGCTTGATGAGGTGTCATGATCACAAATTTGGATTTCTCTCTTTTGGTTGGAGAGGCGACAACTTTCTCAAGCTTTTCAAGGTAGGCTGAGATTATAACTTTCTTCACATTCAAATCTTCTTCGACTTTAACCATATTAATAGTTACCCCTCTATGCTTTGGCATGGGGTTACTATTGACATTAGGAGTGGCAGTCTGAAGAGTGACGACCTTTTGATCTATCAAGTCTTGAATTTTATGCTTCAAGTTGATACAATCCTCAGTAATATGCCCAGCACCTCCTGAATGGTAAGCACAGTGAAGATCGGGTCTATAAAGCTTGGAGTTGCCATTTATATTTTTTGGATCAATTGTCTGTATCAGGCCAGCTGATTTCAATCTTTCAAAAAGTTGTGTTCGGCTCTCAACCAACGGAGTAAAGACTTTTGAAGGTTTCTTCTCAAGATTTAGGCGAGGATGATTGTAATTATTTCTTGGATATGAAGGTATTTGACAGTAGTTTGGAGGATTTTGGTGAGTTGGTGCTTGCGTTTGGAAATTTGGGTATTGTGGAGCTCGATAGCTGGGAGGGGTATTTTGGTAGTGCGGGGGTGGAATTTGGTAACTTGATTGGATATTTGAACAATTAACTGATGGAGCTTGGTAATATGGATAGGTATTTTGGTAATGTGGAGATGGAGTCTGGTAAACAAGAGATGGAATTTGGTAACTCGCTAGTGGAGTTTGGTAATTAGGAGGTAAAATTTGGTAACTCAATGGTGGAGTTTGATAACCTGATTGGGTATAACAAACTGGATATGAATTTTGAGGAGCTCGAGGATAACCTTCGTAAGGTGAGAATTTTGTGAAGTGTCCTTTTCCATCAGATGCGCACGAAATAGAAGACACACCCTCCCTCTTTTTTTTCAACAATCCTAAAGATTCGGTTAGGGCGGCAACGCGAGAAATCTTTCCAGTTTTAATCCCATGTCGATAGCTTCACTCACCTTGACTATCTCCGCAAAATTTGCTCCAATGAGCAACATTACACTGTCATAATACTCTGGCTCTTGAATGCATATGAACACTTCAACGATCCCTTTCTCAGACATAGTAGATCGAACCCGGGAGGCCTCTTTCCTCCACCTATACGCATATTCACGATAGCTTTCAGGGGATTTCCGCTTAATTCTCTCTAGAGAATAGCGATTAGGAACGATTTCCACATTATAGGCGAACCGTTCGATGAAATCTTTAGCTAGTGCATTCCAACTAGACCACTGCTTTATCTCATGGGAAGTAAACCATTCCAAGGCTTTTCCATTCAAACTTCGGCTAAAGAGCCACATTAATAAGGCTTCATTCCTTCCGACTCCCACGAGCTGGTCACAGTAGGCTCTCAGGTGTGCCAAGGAATTCTTTGTTCCTTCGAAAGTGTCAAATTTTGGCACTTTAAACCCTTTCGGGAGATCCAGATTCGGATGGGTGCACAGATACTCATAACTCAACCCATTGACTTCAGGAATACAATGCAGCTCCTTCATGGTTTTCCTAATCTCTTCTTTCATATTCAACTTGTTGCCTTTTCCATTGGCCTCCACTCTCCCTCTTGTTCCTCATAGTGATCAAGCTTGGAACAGTTGGCATAAGGTTCATTTGGAATTGGAATTTGGAAAGTAGTCTTTTGAGGCAATGGCAGAGCAATTGAGGGATTCTGGGTATTTTTAGTGGTTTGGTAATTTTGGGGGAAAGTCTGTGGGTTGGTATGTTGATTTTGGTGATGGGGGAAGGTTTGGGGATTGTTAACATTTTGATTTTGAGGGGGAGGGCAAGCTTGCGGTTTGGCATTTTGATGAGGAGGAAAGGTTTGGGGGTCGGTACCTTGTGGAGGAGGTGGCGCTTGGTAAGAGACAGAGGCATGATGGGGATTTGGGGCTGTTAGATCAATGATTAGGGGATTTTGAGCGGGGTTAGAGGGCGGGCTATGAACCTGTTATGCGCTTGGTGGAGGAAAGTGGAGTGGAGGTCTTCCATCTCCTGGAGGGTTGAAAGCGAAAGTTGGATTAGATAAATCTTGTCTTCTTTGCATTTCGATCCTCATTTCGGCAATCTATTGCATCAACTGCATAATTAATTCATTTTGATCAGCGACGGCGTACTGAGCCACGACAACATCAGTCAAGCTAATCTCGTCATTGTTATCACCCATTACTGTCTTTCCTTTTTGCAAACTTTGATCGGGGAAGGAATCTTAGGGGGCCTTAGATCTTGTGAAATAAGGATAAACAACCAACTTATCAACACAAATCAGTTCTAAGTACTTGACAAAGAAAAATAACTCAAAAGATAAACGTGTTAGTCTATGTAGATGATAAATAATACAAAATATCACACATACGACCACAAACACATAAGAGTTGCTCCACTTGAAGATAAACTTGCCCACGTATTTAGAGTAATGACTAAATGGACAAGAATTTGTCTATTTGATTTTGATCTAAGTGAATAAGAAATGTTGACTCGAGTCGAGACAAAGTCGATTGTATCTTTCATAAACATACTTCTGATTTTCAATTGATATGAAACTATAATTTCTTTGTAAGAGTTGGAAGAAGATAAAATTTCTCAAAAATGGGGATCGAGTCTTGAAAGGCTGCCTACGTATCTCACGAGGGAGAATTCAGGTCCTACGTAGTTCGACTGCCTTGAATCTCTTTTTGAGTTGAGATGGCAAATTGACTATTTTTCCGAGATGAGAAAGTAAGATTTAGAATTTGAAAGAGAAGTTTGATTCTAGTTAGGAAACTAAAGACTCGAAGAGTATTTGGACGTACTTTTGATAGTGACTTGATATTTATGCATAGGGGTTCTAAAAAGATTCGAAGAGGAGTGAGCTAGAATATCTCCAAATGAAGCAACATATTCACACAAAAAGTTATAACACATAAACGAATATTGTGCGTTCTAAACGGATATGTGACCCTTTTATTCCAAGGGTAGGCCTAACGATTTGAAAGATGTATACGTCATTTGAAACATTCCATTGCCCCAAAACCCATATTTATACAAGTTTTGCGAATAAACCGAATGGGGATACATAATAGGGAAAAAGAGATAAAAAATAATCAATCTCGCGCAGGAGTACCATCCTAAACTAAACTTCCATAAAAGGTCCTTCGCTCTTGAGTTTCTTGTCGTCTCTGGATGTCCACACTTTTGTATAGAATAGTCGCTTGTACAACTCTTTCTTTGACTCTAACAAACTAGTAAACTCCCAACCCCCAGGAACAATGATTTTCAAACAACGTATACATCCTTTAAATTTAAACACATAAGTATAATAGTCTGTTTAGGCCGTGGGCCATTTTGAATTCAAGGTGGTCTTTTTAATGGGTCCAACACGTGTTGGGTGTTGGGTCATCTTAGTTCAAAATGCGCTAAATTTTGAGATTGAGTTCATCTCTACACTACTTTGACTAAGAGTGAGTTTTATTTATAGTAGATTGCTGACCCAAGCGGACTACTAGGGCTGGGACAGTTAACGACCGTTGACCATCCAGTGGCCAACTACATTCGCCAGGGTGCCCCGAGAACAATTTGATTAACGAACTATTGCGGCCCATATAATCGTCATTTAAGTAAAAAATAAAAATAAGTATCGTTTGACGAAGTATATGTCATGCCAATAATGCAACAGTTTAATATTGATTAAAATTAAACAAATAAGCAAATAAACAACAAATATTTGCCAAACAAATTAATTTTAAGGCTAGAACACAATTCAATTCCACAGCAGAGTCGCCATTCTGTTTTATTTTAAAAAGAAAAAACAACGTTTTTTTAAGAGTCACCACTTAATTTTTAAAATAAAATTAAGAAAACTATTTTTTCCAAAAGATTAAAACAGAAATCTAATTAAAATGTTAAAAGGGGGTTCGGAGTTCATATTAGCATTTCAAAAAGGATTTAAAGGCACCTGAAATGCCCGCTAACATGAGGTTATCCGGTAATTGACTATTTGGCTAAATATATTTAGAAAATAGGAATGCTTTACAAATTTAGGAAATTCATAACTTAAACTTTAAATTATTTTAAGGGGAGGGAAAATATTATGATATTACCTTTGCAAAATTTATTATTTAAAGTCAAATAAAGGATAAATAATTTATTAAATTTTAAGTAATTAATTCAAAATAAATGTCTTTTGGGGAGTTGATTTTTTGAAACCTTAAGATTAACAGCACATAATAACAAGTAAACAAACACAAATAAATAAGTAAATAAATAAGAGAGAAACTTGGGCTCAAATCTGGTTTTCTGTCCGTTTGAGCCAGTATTTGGGCCTAATTTCATTTTGGGCTTTATAGCCCATTTGCACATGTCTTAGAGGAACTAAAGTGAACTAATTTCACTATAGGGCCTCAGGCCCATTTCTTGCATTTGGTACCTATCCTAAACTAACAAAATAACAATAATTAAAATGCAAGGGGCTTAGGCCTGAAATAACAAAATACAAGAACTTAATGGCCTTTGGACCCATTTCTCGAATTTATATACACTAGGTGTATACAATCTTGGATCAGCATCAATTCCTGTTCATCAATTTTTCGGGGACTTCGATTTTTATAGTTAGTTGACTCGATAAAGGAGGAATTGAGGTCTCCTTGTCCTATTTCGAGATGCAAGGGAGAACATGTGGAGTCCAAATGACTCAATCCGGAGAGTTCATGCATAAACAGAATAAAATATACGAATTAAAAGCTCATCATGAAATCTCGGGTATAATTTAGAAGAGTCAATGATACCAAAGCAAACAGGCGTAGCCTTGACAAGAAAATCGACTTATACTCATGATAATAATACGAGGGACCTAACTCTAAATAATAAGATGCAACACCATGTATCCAACATATTTGATGTAACAAGCATAAAATAAAGAAAAACCGAGATTCTACTTGGAGAAACACACTTAGTGGTTAACAATTAATAAAGAGGAATGTGAGAGTACTACTACATTAATTGTTATTAACATAGCAAAAGGAACAAAAACATGTTAAACTCCATGAAAATAAATGAACCCTGACAGGCGGATGGTGGCATCTTTTTGAGGTAGTAACACATGATAAGGAAGAAATAATTGTTTTCTAAAAGGTTGTTATACACCGGAAGAAACAGGCAACCCCAAAGTAAGGATGTAGTTATGAATATAGCATTCGAATAAAGGCAAGTAGCAAGCTAAAAAACACAAAAGGGCATAAAAAACTAAGATAAGTAATGTTAAAACATCCGAACTAGATTGAAATATATTTCGAAATAAGGAGAGGTATTAGCAAGGAAGAACTCAATTTTTATGGAGCATTTGACCTAGAAAAGAGTAGCTAAACTATTTAAAGAGGTTCAGAAATACCAATGCTACACTAGAGAGAATGAATACGAAAGGAAGCCAACAATTAAGAAATCAAATATTTCGAACAACAACAAGAACAAAGACAAGGCATCATAGGGAACGAACAAATCATTTACTAAAGAGGAGCTGGAAACTTTGATGTTAAAGACGTAAATCACATTAAAGACCTCTAGGTTACGATAAGCAATAATCACGCTGTCATGTGTCGAAGCAAAACAGGACCTAAATAACACTCAAGCTACATAAGAACATATATGAATTCTATAATATTGGGATAAAACAATGAGATTCTAAGCCAAGGAATCATGAACATAAAGGAAAAACAACCCAAAGCCATGGATGTACAGTAAAGAAAACACATATGTATAGCCGATGTATTCAAACTTGAAATCAGACGAACATCAAATAACTCGAACGAAACAAGATAGAGATTCAACTAGCTTTCAGAATAAAATCGAGAAACTGATTTAAGAAATATCACTTCATCATTTCACTTAACAACTTCTAACATTCTAAATTCAAAAATAAATAGAGGAAAAGATAAAGGTAAAGAAACTATACCTCTTTTGAGGCAGCGAACTGAGAATTCGAGCGGAGCAAAGCTTTCCACCACTAGTAACAGCGAATTCCGATGAAAGCTTAAACTCCAAAGTAGTGAACTTAGAAAATCTAATTATATAAGAGTTATCGCCCTAAAATATACTTCTGTTTTTCCTCTATATATTGGATTTTCATTCCCTTTTGTGTGTTTTACTTTCATTGTCTCCCTTCAACCCCCCCCCCCCCCCACAATTAAAGAGAGAAGAGCTATTATAGAGGAGACTAAGGTACAAAAAAAGGGGGAAAATGGATGAATTTTTTTCATCTAAAATTTGATTTCCCTGTCAAGAGGCTGTTGACTCGATTTGGTACCCATTCTCAACGGATTGAGAATGAGGGCCGCTTGATCTTGGAGCAAGGACGCTTGAAGCACTAAGATGGAGACATTTGGACGATTCTCGAATGGTTCTTGTACGAGATGGACACGTCGAGAGGAAGAGAGGACACGCGCTCAGGTCGAGTCGTGTCTTTCTGGGCTGGGTTCGCGATTCTGGTTGCAACGTTTCTGGGTTCACGCTATTCGAGTGAAAGAGGAAGAAGAAGAACTCGTACAACATTCTGGTTTCTGTATTTTATGGTAGCTGCTGATGTATTATGTTTGGGCCTGAGTTTGTTTGGCAAAAAAAAAAGGAAAAGGGCTGGGAATATTGGTATGGTGGGCCGAATATTTAATTGGATTTTGGCCCAAAATTTGGTCTCAAAAGTGAAATAAGGATAAGGTGAGAAATTAACTAGCATTGCAATTACACGATAGCCAAATGAATTTCAATTGTAACCAAATTTTAATTTAATCACTGAACTTGGTCACAATTTAAACAAGATAATTTTACATAAATTAATTAATGAGCTTCTTAACGTTAACGAAATAAAATAATTAACTTTACTATACACTAGTTAATTCAAAAAAAAAATAAACTATTATATAACTAAACTAATTGACCAAATACTTAACTAAACAAAATCTTTTTTTAGAGACGATTTTCGAATACTCATAAAATATACTAATTATATAAAAGATATATTATTAAAAAATTATAAAAGCGATAAGCCATTTAAAAATAACTTGTAAACTATTATTTATTTTGTTTATATATAATTTTTTGTTTTAGAAATTCTCTAAAACTAATTATTTCAAATCGTTTGAAATTGAAGAAGATCGATGATTAATCTATAATGTGGAGGTCCAAAATTAGGTGTCAACAATATGAATATCTCACGTCTTATGGTGCATGCCCAACAAATTGAGGAGTCAAAGCTCAAAAGAATGAATAGGGAGGGGAAAAGAGCAAGGACCAGTGATGGGAATTTCTCTAATGCTAAGTTCGATGGACAAGGTCGACAAATGTTAAAAAAAATGTTTTCTAATCAAGGCTCCTCTAGTGCTCCAAGGGTCGACAAGGATAGGGTTTCCAACTCAAAACCTCAAGGAGGTAATAGTGGTGGTTCTTATGTTGTGAGGCCTAATTATGCAAAATATGGTAGAAAACATGATGGCAAATGCCTAGTTGGCTCGGATAGGTGCTATGGTTCTGGAAAGAGTGGCCACAAGATGAGAGATTGTCCAACACTTGCGGCAACAACAAAAGAGGGCAAGTAAGCTCCTCCAAGTGGTTCAAACTCTAAGGCCCAAAAGCAAAACCGTTTTTATGCTCTTCAATCTCGAGATGACCAAGAGAGCTCCCCCGATGTGGTGACCAGTATGTTAAAAGTCTTTTCTATTGATGTTTATGCCTTGTTAGATCCCCGTGCCACTTTGTCCTTTGTGACACCTTTAGTGTCCATGAAGTTTGAAATACTCCCCGAAATGTTGGTAGCACCTTTTTTGGTTTCTACCCCGGTTGGTGACTCGGTGGTGGCTAAAAGTTTTTATAAAAGTTGTCCCATTTCCTTGTCCTATAGAGTCACTTGGTGAATTTGGTAGAGTTAGACATGTTAGACTTTGATGTGATTTTGGGTATGGATTGGTTGCATGCATGTTATGCCTTTATTGATTGTAGGACTCGGGTAGTTAAATTCCAATTTCCAAATGAGCCTATCTTAGAGTGAAAGGGGGGAAATTCTATCCCTAGATGTCAATTTGTTTCTTGCCTTAAAGCCAGGAAAATGATCTCCAAAGGGTGCATTTACCATCTTGTTAGGGTGAAGGATGTTGAATCTGAAACCCCTTCTTTAGAGTCGGTTCCGGTAGTAAACGAGTTTTCGGAAATTATCCCCGATGATTTTCCCGATATTCCTCCTGAGCAGGAAATATATTTTGGCATTGATCTTTTACCGAATACGCAACCTATCTCCATTCCTCCTTATAGAATGACTCCGGCCGAGTTGAAAGAGTAACTAATGGATTTGTTAGACAGGGGCTATATCCGATTGAGTATATCTCTATGGGGTGCTCCGATGTTGTTTGTTAGAAACAAGGATGGGTCTCTTAGAATATGCATTGATTATCGTCAATTGAACAAAGTGACCAACAAGAATAAATATCCCCTTCCAAGAATTGATGAGTTGTTTGACCAACTTCAAGGGGGTAGCTATTTCTCCAAAATTGACCTTCGTTCGGGTTATCACCAATTGAGAGTGAGAGGGGGTTGATATTCCCAAGAAGGATTTTCGAACAAGATATGGTCATTATGAATTCCTAGTAATATCGTTTGGGTTGACTAATGTTCAGGCGGCATTTATGGACTTGATAAATAGAGTGTTTAGTCAATACCTAGACATGTTTGTGATTGTGTTCATCAATGAAATTTTGATCTACTCAAGGAGTGAGAATGAACATGTGGACCATTAAGTCTTCTAAATCATAATTTCTAAACCCCCAAATCAAAACCAAAACCCTCTCCAAAATATTCTCTTTAGAACTCCAAGGAAGAAGAAGAAAGGTGAAGCTAGGGTTGAAGGATCCATCTTTTCTCCTCAAATTCGTGGTAATTCTTCATCAAGGTATGGTAGTTATTCATCCATGGGTAGCCTTCACCCATGGATCCCCTTCAAAATCCCCAATTTCAAAGTTAGAAAAACCAAAAGTTAGGATTTGACTTCAATCTCATGGATTCCTTTCAAATTCATTTTAAATGATTGGATTATGTTTAATTATGGATATATTGGTGATTTTATATTATTTTAAGTTGAATTCCCCAAGAATCCATGAATTACCCTATTTTCTCAAATTGGATCTTAAAGTGTGGTTATTGATTGATGCAAGCATAATGTTATAGAATTATGAATGTAATGAATTCACTACTTGAATTATGCTATCATCCGTGTGTAAAGTAGTAATTCTAGATGTGTTGATGGATTGTGATCTATGGTCCTTGAAGGGCAAGGTATATGAATTATGCATGATTATGAGATGTAGGTATATGTTTTATGCACACTTTGAGAGTAAAGTGATTATAATTGTGATCTAGTTGTTGTGTTGTTGGAAGTTATCCTCATGTACACACTTTTGTATGAAAATGATATAATGTGAAAGGTTGGTCACATGTAATGATTCTAAGGTTGGAAGACTAGTCTCACCCATTGAATCTAGGAGCTTTAGTATGAGTTATGTTGGATTGAGTGTCAAGACATTCTTCCATGATAATCAATTTAAGTCAAGACTTAATATGAACTCAATGGGAATTATGCTTAGTACCGAGAGGATATTAACAATGAGATGGAAGCTCCTTCGTTAGTAAAGGGCGGTTTCTAGAAGCAATCTCCTTATCCCATAAACTATGTGCCCACATAGGTCTTTAGCTAGTGGATCCACCTAATCTAAGAGTATGATTCTACCTTAGGCAAGTAGGACAACCACTTTTAGGTGTGGGGTAGACACCAGATTCCATGATTAAGCTCACATGGTCCATGTCGGTTAAGGCTAATCCCACTATGATAGTATGAACAAGAATATGAACTATAGTTAATTAAGAAGCTTTCCTTAGTGTGGGTAGGATTATGGGATCTTATTCATGCATTTCACAAGGATAATTTAAGAGTATTTATGGTATGTTTCCATTATGATATGATGAACTATGTGTTGAATATGCTTATGACTTATGCTTTTGCACTAATCTTCATGAAGATTCTTAAGCTTGACAAAGTGCATGTTTTTCAACTAAAATTTACCTTTTAGCATGTCTTCATAATTTTATAGATGGCTACCATACTTAGTGCATTTTTGTACTAACCCATATTTTCTACATTTTTCTATAAGTTTAGGGTCCGGTGTTTGAGGCGATCTTCCTTCTTGTTCAAAGCTTGGACTGACTATTCTCCTTGCTTGTGGTGAGTCCTCATGGATTCTAGGACGAGTGATATCTTGTAGTTCCTTTCTTTCATTGTATTAGAATTTTGAATTTTGTGTTTGTAAGGGCCATGACCCTATTTGATACTTCGATCATTATAGATGACTAATTGAGACAAGTCTAGACTATGGCTTTGCTTTTATGAAACTTTTGGACTTAAATGCATTTTTACTCTTATTATTCTAATCCTTTATGTTATGATATGCTAAGTGGCTTACATGGTTCCTTTTGGGGTCCTATGTGCCATGTTATGTCTAGGGGGTACCCTTGGGTCGTGACATAAGTCTTAATTAAAAAAAAAACAGATAATTTATCTCTTTATGATCATATCAGTATATATAAATTATTTTGGGAGGATTATTTAGCACCGAAAGGATGCATATTCATACCAGGTTCCATAATTATGGCCATCGTACGATTTTTAGCACACTATTATACAATCAACTCACTTGACCCAAGAGACTCAGTAATAGATCCATATAACACATAATAATTTTATACTATGACAAGATGTAGGGCAACCCTCCCAACTGAGAGCATAAGTTGGACAACATAAGCTCACATGGTGTATATAAATTGTAAGAAACTCCCCACTTAAAGATATTATATATTTTTCAATTAAAGTTGATATGATTATTTATGCATCATAAATATGATGATTTCTCATATTTATAGTTTTAGAAAATTTTCAACTAAAGCCATAGAAATTGATTTTTTATCATCTGGAAATGAAAGTGATTTAAAAATAATTACACTGTAATACCTCGAAAGTGGAAAAATGTAGAATTTGGCTGTCATCACTGGACTACGAGTCCCATCTACTGACCGTAGGATGTCCTACGGATCGTAGAAGGGAAACCATAGAAGTTGGGTTGAGTTTTGAAAAAACTAAGTTTCTGAAGTTTGGCCTACGTCTAAACATGATGAACCATAGGAGTTATGACAGATCGTAGAAAGGTCTCGTAGGAAAGTCCAGACTTAGTGAAATTTTAAAGTCAAAGTTGAGTTCTATGGTTGGGGTCACTACAACAAATTCGATTATCAGGGACAAATAATTTCGTCATTTATAAATCATATTTCGTCACTAAAAATCTTGTGAGACGAAAAATAATTCGTCACTCAGTCGTCACTAAATGTGTCTCTAAAAGTATACAAAGACGATTTAGTGCTTCGTCGCTGAAAGTATTATACTAACTACAAAAAGAAAAATCGTCCCCAAATGCTTAAACATTTGTGACAAATTTATTTGTCGTAAAAATTATATTTTTTTGTAGATAATAGTATGTTTTATCACTAAAAAGGTTATTACTATCGACAAAATTATATCGTCGCTAATTATTTTACTTCAATCAGTGACGATATCAGTTGTCTCTAAAGTTATATGCATTTCGTAGTTGAACACAATTTAATTTCGTCACTAATGACTATATTTTATATACCAAAAATTATTTTGTTATTAAATGTATTAATTAGGGACAATTTTATTATTATAAAAAAANCCCCCCCCCCCCCCACCCCCCGCCATCTCAAATTTATTTTGAACTCCTCCCCAGGAGCTCCCACATTATGCTTTCTTGGGAATTCAAACTCACAACTTTAAGGTTGGAAGTGAGGAGTGCTTACCATCATATCAACTCTCTCTTGTCTCTCATTTTTAATTTATTTTCTACTTCATTTACTTCTTTCAAATTTAACTTTTGTAGATATAATATATTATATGATTATTTATACACGTACACAAGTGCATGAAATTTACCACCCACAATTCATTCAAATGTAGATTATATTTTAATTAAACTGTATATTTTTTAACATATCTTTAAATATATTCAATACGATTCTGTTATTTTATTCAGTTATTTTTATAAATTTTAAAAATTATATAGTACAATTATAAATTTATATAAAATTAAACTTTCGATTTTATTTAAAAAATTGAATAATCGGTTCAATTTGGTCAGTAAATCAATTGTTTTGTAAAAAAAAACATCGATACCCATAACTATAGTATTTCATCATAATATATTTGAAATCCTAGGTTGTTCGTTTCTTTCATTTGTGCTTTCATTTTTTTAGTTTATTTCGATTTTCACACTGATGAAAAAATTAATAGAAATTCATGAAATATTTCGCACCTTTGCAAAGTCTAAGTTTGTAAGTTGATGTTATCTTTGTAAAGTTGATCTTCGTGCATTTGTGGAATTACTATTAAATATCTACATATTTTTAGACAGAAGCAAATAGATCGACTTAGTCTATGCAGTTTACCAATCACAAATCAATAGACATGCACAAAAATTAGCACCAAGACTTGAGAAATTATTTTTTCTATCGTCTTTATCGATGAAAGTGTATCAAATAAAAAATAAAAGTGTTAAACCAACAAATATTAGTGATCTAGTGGCAAAATCGTACCCCACTCACGATACTTATAACCTGGATTGTATTTTTGAAATGATGCATTTTACAATTGTGTAATTTAAGAAAAATCATGAATTGAACTTTTTCATTTTTACAAAATGGACCGAATTCGTTGGTTTTAATAGTTTTCCTCGCCAATTAACGAAAGGACTCTGTCTATTTCTTATGAAGCACTTATATTATTCTTTTTGTAAGTTGTCACTTGTAATTATGAACAATTGTAGCAAAAAAAAATTGTATTTAGCTATGAATTTTTTTCGTAGCAAATAGTTGAATTATTCACTACAAATTTTAAGTCGTCGCTATTTAACACCTTACATATTTTGTGACAATTTTTTCGTTGTCACTAAATCACAGATTGTTTAGAGACAATAAAATCTTTGTCACCAATTATTTATACTATTAGTGACGAAAATAAATATCATAATTAAAGCTAAATTCTTATAGCTAAAACTTATAATATTTAACTACGAATTCTAATTTGTCGATATTGTAACAAAATATTTTTTTAGATGAATTTTTTTTGGGTAAAAAAATCAATAAATTTGAAGACAAAAAATAATTTGTTATGAATTAGATACATTATTAGTGACGAACTAATGTGTCACCAATAACTTTAAATTCGTGACTAACACTACTTAACAAATGGCGCCAATTAGTTTTTTGGGGGGAATCTTTAGTAGATGAAACTTTGCTGATTTTTTTTGTTTCGTCACTAAAAGTATGTGTCTCATATATTTAAGCATGAAAAGTAAATTTTGTCACTAAAAGCGAACAATTAGTGATGAATTTGATGTCGTAGCTAATAATTTCGTAGCTATATATCATATTTATTGTAGTGAGTCTACGGACCGAGAAAGGTCTCATATAAATTTGGTCCAATTTTAAAATTTCTAAACTTTTCTATGGTTGAACAGTTTTCGTAGAAAGTCCTACGGACCGTAGGTCAAAACCGTAGAAAGGGGTCGACAATTATTTTAGGGGGGTTTTGGTCTTTTCCCTAGGTGTTTAATGCCAAAGTCGTGGCGTTTTAACCCTTATTTCAAGACCTATATAAGTGAATTAAGTCCTAAAAATACTAATTCTAAATCGTTCACCCCAAAATTCTCTCTAAGGCTAAGGAAGAAGAAGCTAGGGTTTCACTTCAAGATTTTCAATTATCGATAGCTTTTGGGGATTGATCACTAAGGTATGTTAGTATTCACCAATATATTCTTTTCCTCTATAGGGTTCCTAAAATCTTCAAATTTTACAAGTTAGATTCTCTATTCAAAGTAAGAGTTTTACTCCATCTTCATGGGTTCTTTTCAATTATGATTATATTACTTGTTTCTTATCTTTAATGCATGAATTAAAAGTATTTATATGATTTTAAATTGAACTCATACATGATCCATGATTTTTAGACTATGAGCACATGATGAAGCTTATGAACTATGAAATATGAATTTATGAAGATATGCATAATTTTATGAAGTTGATGTAAATGATTTGAGAATGCTTTGAGAGTAAAGTATCAATGTTGTTGTGAAAGCTTTTCTCACACACCACTAGATTGTGGAAGGATTTCTCACATAAAGAATTCATAAGGTTGAAAGGTTTTCTCACCTAAGTTGAATTAAGTTTAAGAGTTATTCTAAATGAACTCTAGATTGATATTGATTACTTAATTGGGTCTTTCCATGGATGGTAATATGACTATGACTAATGACTATTCTGTGGAATTTACTTAGCATCGAGTGGACTAGCGGTAATTACCCACATCCCATAAACTATGTGCCACCATAGGATGATTTCTCTCAGATAGACATTAGCTAGTGGATCCACTTTAGCTCGAATTCATGGTTCTTACCTTGAGAAGTAAAGATATCTCTTTTCGGTGTGGCACCAAATTTCATGTTATAGATCACATGGTCTATGTCGGTTACATGGTAAAATTCCCACAATAATGAACTAAGGTTACTTCTAAATATTTCACAAGTGCATCAAAGATGTTTAGCTTGCATTGACCATGATTATGATTTATGTTTTCTAACCTTTTATCTTATGATTTAGCTTGGTCATTGCATGTCATGTAAATTACCTTTTAGCATGATTTCATAACTTTTATGCATTGCTATCATACTTAGTACATTCCATGTACTAATGCATACTTGTGCATACATTGTTTCACTAATGTAGGGTCTAACACTCCTACCTCTCACAGTCATGGAAATTTAATCTTTTGGCATTCAAGGATTGATGAGTTCTCATGTTCCAAGGACCAAGACAATTTTATTGCTTTCTTTATTTCAATTTTTGGACTTTGTATGTGATGTATGAGTTACGTCTCATTCACTTCCTTATGATGTAATAGATGATTTGTGAGACTATGTTAGACTTCCGCTTTTGTTAAACTCTTTTATGATATAAGATTCTTTTTTTGAAATCTTTATTTCTATTATCTTGTATGATGTATGCTAAGTGACTTGTGTAGAGCCTCTTAGGGTTCTATTCGCCATGTTACGTCTAGGGTATACTTTGGGTTGTGGCATACATACTATTTTATGTATTCCTTTTCTCAAATTTCAAATATTCATCTATCATGTTAAGTTAATCAATTTTAGAACATGTCCCACCTTTTCCATTTAAAAGTTTTATTTTATACTATTTAGTCTACTTTATTTTAGTTTATCTTCATATTCACTCTCATTTAACTCAGTATTTAGTTTTAGCCAGTTGTTTAATTTAGTTGTTTTATATACGTACATTCCATGAAGTAACATCATTTAGCGTTACATTATTTTATGATGCAAATTCTAGGATTCAGGATCGACAACAAATGCATCATAAGGATCTCACTCTCACTTAGATTTGGTGAGATTTCCTTGCTCTCCAGAGGGATCTAGTCTATCTAGAGTTTTGATAGGATCTAGATATTGTCTGTAGAATATTCAGGTAGTTGGGGATCTTGTCTCGATACCTATCTTCAGTATTTAGAGGCTTCATAGACGAGTCAGTGGAGTTATAGCTTTCATCATTGTTAAACAAACATCATTATGTAATATTATACAAATTTGGGATTCTTAATTATTAAGTTATTGTTTTTTTTAAAAAACGTATATACAGTATAAGTTTTTACAGGGGTTCTGGTTCCTCACTACCCTATAGATCTACCCCTACTTGTCGTAAGTCACCTTTTGATTCGTCCACCCATCAAGTCCGAATTTTATCCTATACAACGTGAACGTGAGCGCAATAAGCCTCCTTCCGTGAGGTCATCTAAGGAGTGAAAGCTATCAAATAACCAAGTGGTGGGGATAATTAGCTAGTGTTTGGCCATAGATTTTCAAATATTTTTGATAAATATTATTTGGATGAAATTTCACCATGTGTTTGGCCATAATATTTGAGAAATATATTTGACCTTTTCAAATAAATATAATTTATACTCATAAGTTTTAAAGACTATCAAAACTAACCACATGTTTGTATTACATAGCAAGATAGAAACGTCGACGTAACAAGATTCATGACTTCCGCAACAAGTCAATTGGATCTTCGTTGCAATAACTAACAAGTAGTGTCCATGACACTGGAGCAATGTGGTAGTTCGGTGTGAGTGCAATAACCATCATTCCATACATCATGAAATAGACGAAGCACATGACTTTATTCCCCTAAGCCAATTATTCGTCCATTTCATCAACAATCATATCATCACTTTCATACTCACTGAATATTTCATCACTACTTTGGTGTTCACCTAAAAAATTATGTAATACAGAGCAAACAACTACTATAGAGAGTGTTTTTGTAAAAGATAAAAGTTTGGTGAAGAACTTGAATTTTTTAAAGCTCTCAAATAATGAGATTTGACCCAAATACTATTTTTTCTAGTATTTGAGAATTTGGGCCATTTGTCAAACTGTATGGACAAACACTATTTGCCAAATTTTAGCCCAAATTTTACTTGGGAAATCTATGGTCAAACGGGTACTTAGAGCCAAAAATAATTTAAGCATATACACAGAATAAAACATGCCAAATTTGGGAGTCAGAAAGTATCATGCCAATAATTTAATCACTAAGGGCATCTCCAACCCTAAACTCTATTTTACTCTCCAAATTTTTTCAAACAACCAACTCCAACCCATTTCTCTATTTTACTCTCTAAAAAAGAATCATTTTCTCTCTCCTTAATATTATATTATTATTTCCATTTCATTCTTGTCTCTTATTTCATAATATAAATTCTTTGTTTCTTTTTCCTAAATAATTATTTTATATAATTTTCATGTGATATAAAATTTTGTTTTTTTCAAATTTTTTATTTAATATAAAATTATATAAATTTATAATTAACATAAATTGCAAGCAAATATTATATAATATACAAATTAATAGACAATTTCAAACCAGAGATTTTCATCTACCATCATACCCTATTTTTTTCCGAATATTGCTAAATTTGGAAACAACCTACCGAATTTAATCATCACACCGTTTACTTAGGCAAAAGGGGAAGATAGAGAGAGCTAGGGTTACAAGTTGCAAACAAGTGAAGGACAGTTTCTATTTATAGAGTAGAGTGAAGGGAAATAGTAATTGGACAGGGAGGAAGGAAGGAAGATGCTTAAATTTACATACATATAAAAAAAATCTAATTATGTGTATTTAAGATTCTATTTAAATTGATTTTTAGCTTTTGACTTATAAGCCAAAAATTATAAGGTGGAAATTTGAAGTTATTATTTTTTATTTATTTTTATTATTTAGCTTAAACAAGTACTTAATAGACACTTTTTCATTTACTCAAACATTCCAAATCTACATACAAGTTGACATAAAAACAATTAATTTTATACATGCACATGTGACTGTTATAAAATAATATAGTATGGATGTCCACTACACCAAAAAGTTACTACATAACCTCCTCCATTACGAAGATAACCTCCACCTTTATGATCATTATTCTTGTAACTTTTCACCTCCATAACCTCTTCCATTATATTCATGTTTAATGTGATGTTTATGACTAACATTTTGTATGCCTCTATGTTACACTATAAATAGAGGCATAAGGGTTCATATTGTACACACTTGAAGATTTGGTGAATTCTTGAAAGAAAGAAAGTTATCTTGTATTCTTCTTCTTGTCTTATATTCTTATTGTCTTCATCTTTATATTGTTCTTTTGTTTTTAAATTTTACAACACGTTATCAGCACGAATGTTTTACCATTGCAGGATTGAAGCAAAGTAAATAAAAGAAGGTAAAATAATTATGTTTATTTTTCTCTCGGGAACAAGGTAAATTATTGTGCAATCTATATTATATTTTACTTGTGAACAAGGTGAATGATTAATATTATTGTTACTGTGCATTTTTTTTCAACCTATGACTATATATGCTTTCTTTTTATGTGAAACTTATTTATATTTCATTTATGATTATGCTCACTGTTTTGGTTATTACATAAGCTTTTTAATTTATTTTGTTTTGTGTGTGAAATATTTTCGGTTCACATGAGAATTGAAAAACGGATGGTGGTAGTGATAGCATCCAAGGAAGCTCTACTCCATTGAAGGACAAGGATGACGCTTTAGAAACTCCAAGGAGGCCCATAACAAGATCTCAAACCAAGGAGTTCAATGATAAGCTCAATGGGCTTCAATCGCTGATCCAAAGGTTTCTTATTGGGGAAGAAGAGCTCAAGCCCAAGGGAGAGGAATTGTCCAAATGCTACAATTATTTGGTGGCCCAAATTCAAGCCCAAGAT
>NC_064290.1:20143358-20156130 GCF_019186545.1 Solanum stenotomum
AAAAAAATTGGACGAATTTCGTTTTTAAATTCTGGAAATTTCCAGATTTCACTCCTCTGCCACGTGTCGTCACGTGGCTCTGCCACGTCACCGCCGCGTCAAAATTCTACAACCCTTCAAACTTAAATTTCGATGTTTCGGACTCGTTCAAAGTCGAAAAAATACAAACCTTATATGGAATCTGATTGGAAACGATATTTCGGACTCAACGGTGAAGGCGGAATTTCCATTTGGAGCTCGCTTCGATGAAAAGTGGGTCCCACACCCAGTATCGTTTTGAACCAGATTCCACAATTGCCATCTAAAGCCTCGGGAAGTGAACAAAAGGTCGTTCTAGACCAAAATCAATCTTTCGAAGCTAACCTAGCTGTCAGAATTTTCATCTGAGCACGTCTTCCAAGAATGTTGACCAAAGTCAACTTTTCAAGTCATTACAGTTGGGTTCAAGTCCCAACGTTATATAATGACGATGTAATGATGGCTGAGCAAATTAATATGCTCTTGATAAAAGTCATGAAACGTGTCCAATTGATTTGCTCCATTCTCTTATGTGAATGTGGTAGCAGTGCATAATATGTCTGAAAAACTACAAGTGGTTGAATGTATGAATATGGGTGTGGTAAAATGTTAATGGTCATCATTGTGGTAATTAAATGGAAGAACATTATGGGTTCTTAAGATGTTCCTTCAAATGTGAAGGTAATTTTGTCCATTAAAGTGGTATAAAAGGTTATTGGACACATTGTTTCTTCAGATGGTCCTTCAATTGTGAAGGTATTGTTAAAGGTAATTTTTATCCATCAAAGTGGTATGAGAAGTTATTGGGCACATTGTTGTTGGTGCAACCCAATTTGAAAAGTTTTGTAAATCCTACATCAAAATAAAGGAATAAAAATTGATAATACAATTGGTACATTTGACCTCTTTAAGTGATGTTGAGGTGAGTCACATAAATTTAATAATGCCAAAGCATGACAATGAGTTTCTAATAAAAACTTATGGAGCATGTACAAATGGTTATGGTCCATTTCTTGAAGAAAATGTGACCTGTGTTCGTATGGATAAGAACATGTTTATGTATTGTTGGGTGAATGTCACATCTCACCCCTACGGGAGGTTTGAGAGATTGAAAGGAAATATTTTGACATAAATGGTCATTTTGGTCATATACTTTGAGTACTACACAAATATTGTGGTATGTTTTATTATGAACTATTGGATGACAAAAGAAAGAAATAAATCTTTTCTATAAATGTTGTGGCCATGACCAAAATAAATGTTGTTGTGTGGCAACACAAATTTGTCATTGGTTTTCAAGAAATTTTGTTTTTTCAAATTTTTTATTTAATATAAAATTATATTTTATTCTAAATTTATAATTAACATAAATTGCAAGAAAATATTATATAATATACAAATTAATAGACAATTTCAAATAAAAGTGAAATATAATTACATAAACATTAATAGAACATTTATTGGAGTACCACTATTCAACTCTCTACATATT
Source organism: Solanum stenotomum (assembly GCF_019186545.1). Classification (NCBI taxonomy): domain Eukaryota; kingdom Viridiplantae; phylum Streptophyta; class Magnoliopsida; order Solanales; family Solanaceae; genus Solanum; species Solanum stenotomum. The sequence goes on from NC_064290.1 coordinate 20,144,869, forward strand.
GTTGGGTGAATGTCACATCTCACCCCTACGGGAGGTTTGAGAGATTGAAAGGAAATATTTTGACATAAATGATCATTTTGGTCATATACTTTGAGTACTACACAAATATTGTGGTATGTTCTATTATGAACTATTGGAGGACAAAAGAAAGAAATAAATCTTTTCTATAAAGGTTGTGGCCATGACCAAAATAAATGTTGTTGTGTGGCAACACAAATTTGTCATTGGTTGTCAAGAAATTTTGTTTTTTCAAATTTTTTATTTAATATAAAATTATATTTTATTCTAAATTTATAATTAACATAAATTGCAAGAAAATATTATATAATATACAAATTAATAGACAATTTCAAATAATATGTTAATTATAAAATAATAGAAATAATAATAAAATATTGAAAAAGTGAAATAGAAAGTGTGAATAGTAGTTCTCCAAATTTGGAGTACCACTATTCAACTCTCTACATATGGAGGGAGGTTGGAGTGTCCATTCTCAATTTTAATCTCTAAAATATAAAGAATAAAGAGTAAAATACGAATAGGTTGGAGATGGTCTAATCCTTAGTATAATCTCAACATGAATAGTGATATCAAACAAACATATAAGTAACAAGACTATAGTCATTACTTTAGTCATCTCAATTGATATGAAAGTGTTTGATTAGAGATAAAATTTGAGAAATAGAAAAAGATTGTTGAAATATTTTATCTAAAATAAATTATAAATATGTCAATAAAGATAAAATAAGTATTTTAAAATTAAATTATTATTAAATATAGAATCGTGCCATTTTTTTTCTCGAAACGACGAAAAAGAAGTACTTCTTTCATCCCAATTTATGTGATACATCTCTGATTTTGAGATTCAAACAAGTTTATCTTTAACCGTAATTTTTTCATATACCTATTAAGTATTTTGGATTGTCAATTATTATGATTCATAGTTTTTTTGCACAATTTACATATATATAAATTTCATTTCAGAAAAATTGAAGATCTCATGAGCAAATTTCCAGTTAAATTTATGTAACACCCCAAAAATTTTAAGCTAAGGCCTGAACTGTTCTTTATCTGCACATAAGGTCTTATCAGATTATTCTTAAATTGCTCATTTTTGTAAATGTAATTTTTTTAGTATGAGAATGATTTTGGAAATCAATTAAGGTCACTAAAAACTCCTAGCACAAAAAAGAGTTGAAAGTTTCCTTATCGATTAAGTTTTGATGTAAGATTCTACTTGGGTCAACTTCAAATGAACATATATCTTAGAATATAAAGAGTTACGTGGATCATAACCTATCAAATTAAAGTATTTGAATCTTCTCTCCAACGCCACCAATTTCGCAATAATCTGAGGTTTGAGTAAAAAGTGATGACCATTTTAGTAACCTGATACAGTGCAATGGCGAATTAGCTGACGGGAAAACATTAAAGAGGTTTTTTTTTGTATTTTTACCTCTAAGAAAATCCTAAACAAATTTCTTGATTAATTAAAGACCCAAAACAATCAGATTCTCGTCTCTTAATACATTATTCTCTTCTCTCTCAAATCCTAAGATAAAATCCTAAGAAAAAATTAAAGTAGAAGACTCCATTCAAGATTCTTTCAATCTTTTTCAAGATTCTTCTTCAATGCAAGTCCTTCTCCAAGAATTCCATTCTTTCCAACTCAAATTCTTCCATACAATTATGAATCACTAATGAAAATCATAATTCTTGGCCATAGAGATTTCAAGAAACTAATTCAAGAAATCTCAAGAAAGGTTTTCTTGATTTTTCTCCTTCAAGCTAGGGTTTCAAGGCTTCTAATCAAATTCTTCTTCAAGATTCTTCAAGAACCTTGTTTTTTCAAGTATGTAAGATTATCATAGTGTTGGACTAGTTCGTCCGCACACCCTATATCTACTTTCAAATCAGTAAAAAAGTAATCTAGGATTCTATCCCTAGATTTGAGTATTCTTGAGATGAGTTAATTTTGAGTTCTTGAGTTCCGAATTCTTTTTGAAATTCTATTCCTAATTATTGAATTGCTATATGTTATGCATTAAGATTCTTGAGTTGATTCGTTCATGTCTATATTTCAGCATGAACCCTATGAATTGAGTATTTTTTTAAATGAGTAGTATCGTGGAGTTATGAGTCTTGCGTTATGTGCACCGAGTTTCCTTATTGCTATTAAGATCCTTGAGTTGAGTCGTTCATGTCTATAATTCCACATGAACCCTATGATTTGAGTTATAAATTTTGAAAAGCTTTTTAAAGCCAACATTTGAGTTCTTAAACTGAGTTTTAAGAAAGTAAATATGAGTTTTGAGAAAAGAGTTTCTAAAACACGATTAGTATGACATATAGTATGTCATCAATGTATGAGCAGTATGGTAACTAGATATATTATCAATGTTTATGCACTATGACTTTCCGAGTCATCAATGATCATATTAAAATATGATTTTGATATGATTTTTAGAAAGAGTTTTCAAGTATGAATTGAGTAAGAGTATAAGGGAACTATGTATGCCTAGAGGCATCAATATTTATATTGATAAAAGAGAAACTGAGATTTCTAAATGAGTTATGAGTTCAAAAGATATTTCAAGAGCAGTTACCTCTTTTAAGAGGATAGTTTGAGCAATTATCTCGAACCAGAGGAAAAGTTATGTTTTTAAACATATGAACATGAGTATATATTATTGGGAGTAGTATTTAACACTGATATGGGCACTAGTTCAGACAACTCAAAGTCCTCATAAACTATGTATGCCAACATGGGTAAAGGGTCATACTTTTTAGATGATTCCTTATTGGTTTTTAAGCATAACTTAGTGGATCCACTTAGTTGAGGTGTCCTATACCCCGACAAGGTATAGGACAGTTCTGGCAGCTTGGGTGAAATATTGTATCATCATGTAGCTCATAGTGATAGTTGTTGGTTAGAGAATCTCCCAATAGAGTGAAAGTGTATTTTTATATATCACTTATTATGTTGAGTTCAGAGATGAGAAAGTATTTTGTAAAGCTTTAAATGATTTAACTTATTTATTTCTTTACATTCAGCTTGAGTACATTATTATATATTCCAGACCTTTCTTTCAGTTATTTGTTATTAAGCTATATTACATACTCGTACATTCAATGTACTAATGTCATTCGACCTGCATCTTTTAATGATGCAGATACATGTTATTAGGATTCTCAACAAGAGTCTGTTGAGATCATTGTATCCGCTCGTCTGCTTATGATTGAGACCTCGTTGCTTTCAGAGTACTTCATTTTTATGAGTTGTTACTAGTAGTTCTCTTGAGGAGTCGTGGGTCTTGTCCCGACACTCATCCTCGTTTACATTAGAGGCTTCATAGATAGACAGTTTTGGAGTCTTTCAGTTTCAAATATTTTATTTAAAACTTATGTTTCATACTCAGTATATTCAACAAAGTTTTGAGATTCAGTAAACTGTTTTTAAGCGTTTCTTTCAATTTGATGCTTAGTATGCTTGAGTTAGTCTTTCGTTTGTAGTCAGTCAGGATGAGGGTTCACTTGGGGACCAACAATGGTTCTCGAGTGCCGGCCACGTCCAGGGTATAGGCTCAGATCGTGACAATTTAAACAACTAAACTCTCCTAAAACGACATGTATCACATAAATTGAGACAAATAGTATGACCCGAATTGAAAAGAAAGAAGCATCATTTACCAAGGACAAGGACAACATTAAACGTGTACACCCACCAAGTTGTCTTTGCTTTCATGACTCCTCTCTCCTTCTCGGTACATCTCTAGCTACTCCTTCTCATTGTCTGCCCTAAACACGTGATTTGTGAGTAGAACAATATTATGGCAGCTTTATATAAATAAAAACATCATTTTGTTTTAAAACAAAGTAGAAAACAACAAAAAAAAATGTATACATCGAACCACCAAACTTCCTTGTAGATTCCCTCGCATCCAGACATAGGAAACTAAGCTTATTCCTAATACCTAAGTTCCTCCTTAAAAACACAAAAATAACATTATATTGTACTACCCAAAGGAAAATGAAATCTGGGCTCATAAAGTATTAAAAAGAATATTCATGATTTATTCACACACTATATTATTATTATTTTAGCCCTAGAAGCTCCCACCCTTTTTATAATTCGAATTCACAATCTTTGAGTTCAACAAGTGAGAAGTGCTTAATATCCCAGCAACTCTCTATCATCAATAATACTATATTCATTTTTTAATTTTGTTTGAAATTAGTTCAGTTTGAAGAAGTCATGGACTTTTTGTGGTGATATAGTTGTGTAGTTTCAACTACTTTCTTAAAAGTTTTGGACCTAAGAAGGAGAATTATTTTGACTAGAATTAAGTTGCCCAAACTGTAGGTTTGACAAGATTTAGAAAGTTTAAAATCTGTTTTTGAGCATGCATGATGTAAACATAAAAATTGGTATTTACTTTTCTCATAAGAAATTAAAATAGCAAAAGAATACAATTCAATAAGCAGAGAGACATGTATTGAGTTTTGAATATTATTTGGTTGTATATAATTATAATAATGTCCTAAATGGAGACTCCTCTATTGAACATTTCCTTGTTATTTAAAATAGAATGAACTCTTTGCATCTTCAATTCTTCCCTAAACTTATTTATAAAATCATCTGCTTTTTTATCAACTGCATCTTCTTCCTCATTTTCAAACAACTTCCTCCCTCCACCACGACGACTACGATTCCCCTCCTCAGCGCACGTGACGGATTTGCTTCTTGTCACGTGACATTTCGAATCTTCCGCATCTTGTGGTTGTTCATCGAGAGATGGAAATGGGGTGGGTTTTTGGGAGGAGAAAGAGAAATTGATGGAACGGACACGCTGAAGCAAAGAGGGACTGTTTTGGGAGAAAGTAGTTAAAGGGGAATAATTAAATGGATCTGGAAATAAAGACAAGTTTACAGACCTCACACGCTGTAACAAAGATGGAGTTCTAGGGAGTTGATCTTCACCGGCCTCTTGTTTCTTGTCATTTCTCAAGGTGGAAGTAATGAAAAGAGTAGCAATCGTGACATTCAACACGCAGAAGAGAACAGTAGGCGTCAACCAGCTCAACACAGATTCAATCATCACACCCATTTCTTAGGCAAAAGGGAGTTAGGGTTACAAGTGGAGGACACTTTCTATTTATAGAGTGAAGTGAAGGAAGGAAGGAAGATAGTTAATTTTACATACATATAAAAAAAAAATCTAATTTTGTGTATTTAAAAGTCTGTTTGAATTGATTTTTAGCTTTTTGACTTATAAGCCAAAAATTATAAGGTGGAAATTTTAAGTTATTATTTTTATTATTTTAGCTTAATAATAAAAATTCTACTACTCCCTTTGTCCATTTTATGTGATACTTTTTGGATTTCGAGATTCAAATAAATTTAATTTTGATCGTAAATTTTTCATAGATCTTTTAAACATTCTGAATTATCAAGTGTTGTGACTTATAGTACTTTTTGCATAGTTTACGAATATATAAATTTCATTTAAAAAAATGAAGATTTCATGCACAAATTTTCGGTCAAACTTAAACTGTTTGACTCTCGAAAAATAAAAAGTGTCACATAAATTGGGACAGAGGGAGTATAATTTTTTATTTCACAATTGCCTTTTCCTATTTTATTTTGGGAAAAGGGTTTGAAAAATACTCCAACTTTGATCGAAATTGTTGTTACGTTATCAAACTTTGGAAATGACCTTTTAACCCCCTGTACTATTTAATAGTGTATTTTAAAGATATATATGTGTCTACGTGGACATCATAAATATTGCATCATTTTAAATAGTAATGTGTCCACACGGACATATATATACCTTTAAAATACATTATTAAATAGTGCAGAGGGTAAAAGGTCTTCTATAAAGTTTGGTATCGTAACAACAATTTCGGTCAAAATTAGAGTATTTTTCAGACCCTTTCCCTTTTATTTTTAATCAGAGTACTGGAGTTTTGGGATTTTAACTAATTAGAAGGCATTTAGATATACACACAGCAAATTATCTTTTCCAATCCGGTTTTTCCTTCATTTTCGGGTGAAAATCATTCTCATCTTCTTTTTTTAAAAAAAATTCAAACTCCCTTCTCAATTTTGAACAACAATCAAACTTTTCATTTTATTTTATGCATTGTCTATGTTATCCTTATTATATCACATATATGTAATACCTCTTTATATTATATATAATTTATTGTTAACCTATGTATTTATAAGTTTTTCTTTTAAGTTCATTAACATTATAATAAGAAGAGTAATATTTTTATAAATTTATCACAAAATTTAATATTATTTTTATGATAGTTATTTCAACATTATATGCATTAATTAGCGTGTGCATATGTATGTATATATTTTTGTCTTTCTCCACTTTGTTACTTTATGTGTTTCATATTGCCTATCCCTTCTTGATATGACACCACTTAAAAAAAAAAATTAATTAGTAGTATATTTTACTGAATTAACACTATTAATGCTTCAAAACATAAATTTGACTACTACTATTTTATATAGATATTTAATACTAAGGGTAATGGTAGACATAAAAAAAAGTATAATTTTTTTGTTTTCATAAATTGGACAAATATATTAAAACAACTATTTTTAGAATAAGGGTCAAGTAATATAAACATTAAAAATATGCTTTATTATTTATACAAATAAAACAGAAATTGATTGGCGTTGATGGAGTATTACATAAATTATAGATTAAATAATTTACAATCTAAATAAATATCTTTAAGAACTTGACCTTAATTAAATTAATTACTTTGTATTCTCTACATCAAAATATACTTGTATAGTGTAACGACTTGTTCCCATCGTTATAGAAATGCCAACGGGGAAAATATGTGACCGGAAAACTTTTTCGTACTATTTGGATTTTCCCAACCTAGTCCAGATTTGGATGAAATCGGAGTCGTTGAGGTGTAGGGAAATCTGGTAACAATCGGGTGAATCATTTATGATTTTGATTACATGAGTAGTTAGATAACTCGTTAAAGAATTTGTACGACTTTATAGAATTGAATTCGGGCGAGTAGAACTCTCGAAATCGATCTTAGCGTAACTAGTATTTACTGAGTGTCGTGGGTTAGAGGTGTGTTGTGAAATAGGAATTTTGAAATTCTTGAAATAGCTCTCTATTTCGTTTTGGCCACTTTGGAGGGGATTTCTGCCGCTCTAGCGAGGTGTTGGTCGTTGTGGCGGGCCCGAGGCGAATTAAAGTCGTTAATAAACCCTTAAACGACCTCATTATGCACTTTTCGACTTTTTGAGCTAAGGAACGACTCCCAAGCGACTCATACTCGTTTTTCACCATTCTTGAGGCTAAAGGTAAGCTTTTCACTCCCCAAATCCATTCTTCGATCCGTAGAACGTAATAGAATGGGTGAATAATGATGGGGGAGGGTTTGGTTATGGATTCTATGGTGGAAACAACCCTAGTTTGGATAATTGAGATCATGGGTTTGATCTAGGGTTCATAGAATTGTTACTAATCCGGGTAATTAATGATTATTTATTGATTCCCATATTATATTGATTGTTTATAGACCAAGAACAAGCGGAACGAATCTGTTAAGGGAATGATCAAGTTTCTTAGGGTTTCAAGTTTGTTTCGAGGTAGGTGATGGTTGTGATTCTATGATTGTCTGATGTATGCTTGTTATTGCTTCATTATGATTTTTGTATATGTAAGAATGTTGCAATGTTGATCACACTTGTTGTAAATGAGATAGAGAATTGATGAATGCCATGAAATCATTACTTAAATGTATGATCTTGATGATATACTTATGATTTGTGATTGTGGTGTGTGAATGGGATCGGTTGCCACATTCCGGCATAACTAACTTGGATCGATTGCCACGTTCCGACATAAAAATGGGATCAGTTGCCATGTTCTGGTATAAATATGGAATCGGTTGCCACGTTCCTGCATGCTAACTATTTGGGTTTGGGTTCCATGAGAGGATCGGTGATTTTATATAAAATGTGAAGTTGTTCGTTGTTTGTAAATATTGATAATGTTGTATATGTTGATATGTATGCTTGTGATTATAATGTTGTTTGACTTGTTTATGTTGCATTAGTGGGATAGCCGTGTGATCCTACCAGTACATTGTGGTTGTGTACTGATTCTGCACTTGCTCTTATTTTTGTTGAGTACAGGGCATTTTCAAGCGGCTATTGACAAACCTCGCTTAGAAGATCAGTGATCGTCGCTCCGAATTCAAGGGTGAGCCAATTCTTCTGGGCTGCCATGGAATTCTCCTTCGTCTATGTCCACCATTTCCGGACTTAGACATTTGTTTTAGTTAGTTCATTAGTATGGGGTTGTACCCCTTCTTGTTTAGACTTGGTTCATTGTTAGAATATTTTGGTACATTGACTTTTTAGGTTCTAGGTTATTCTTCTGCATTAATAGTTATTATTGTTAGACTTTTATTAGAGTTTATGGGAATTCTATTTTTATTGTCTTAGTTTTTAAATTATTTGCTTAGTTTGGGCTGTAGTAGTGGTTCTCGCACCGGAGTGTTAGTGTGAGTGTCAATCACGACGGTCTGGGTTGTGACAAAGTTGGTATCAGAGCCTAGGTTCATTGATCTCGATGTACCAAAACGAGTCTAGTAGAGTCTCGCGGAACGGTACGGGGACGCCTTTACTTTTCTTCGAGAGGCTATAGAACTTTAGGAAATCTCTCTATTTTCTCTTGTCTTCTTTCGTTCTATGACTTGATTCCAATTGGTATCTGGCGATTCAAATTGGTATCTAACCTCCTTCACTTTTTTGTCCGCGGATGGTTAATACTAGGTACAACAGTGTCAGGCTCGTAGCTCCCGTCAATGCTTCGGTTGAGGAATGTGCAGCGAGAGATCGCGATCGAGGTAGGGCTAGAGGAAATACTAGGGGTAGAGGCCGTGGAAGAGTAGCACATGCTGAAAATGGAGCTCCGGTTACGAATGCTCCTATGAATGAGAATCCCCCTATGCATCATGAGGAAATGGAAGAGAAGGTTGAAGTTGAGAATGTAAGGAAAGTTGGACAAGAGAAAGAGATGCAGTCTGAGGCTACATGTATTCCTCCCATCGATCTGGTGCTAGCTCAACAAATCATGTCGTTCTTAAAAGGGTTGACTGGTCTTAGAGTACTTCCATCTGTTCAAGCAACTCAAGCTCCTACTAATTCTCATGTTGCTAGCACTGCGCCTAAGACGGGTGGAACGAGAGGTAATGATTATTTCTTCCGTCCTTTGTTGGGTTCTGTCATGACTGGTAATGAGCATGAAATGTTGACTAAGTTTTTGAAGCTAAAGTCTTATGTGTTCCTTGGTTCTGAGAGTGAGGATGCTTATGAGTTTATCTTAGATTGCTATGAGAGGCTGCATAAATTGGGTATTGTTCATCAACATGGGGTTGAGTTTGTGTCCTTTCAACTTCAAGGTGAGGCCAAGTAGTGGTGGAGAACTTATATGTAGTGCAGATCTTCTACTTTACCTCCACTTACTTGGAACCCAATTTCATGCTCTGTTTCTAGAGAAGTATGTGCCTAGGACCTTGAGGGATCGCAGGAAAGATAAGTTTATGGCTTTGGAGCAAGGTGGTGTATGTAGATGCTTATGAGGCCAAGTTTCATGCTTTATCTAGATATGCTACGCAGTTGGTGACTACAGAGGAGGAGAGGATCCGGTTATTTATTAGAGGATTGAATTTTGAGTTATAAGTATTATCTGTTCATATGACTTCTGCAGGGAGGAGCTTTAATGAGGTAACAGAGTATGTTAAGAATGTATAGGGGGTGAGGTGAGACGGTCAAGCTAAGGCATGGCAAACAAGGCAAAGAACTCGGGTAACTTTCAAGGTTCTTATTTCAAGGGGTCCGGAAGGCCAATGCTTGCAGCTAAGCCAATTTAGTCCGCTATGCCCGTCTCTACAAGTAGTTACTCGAAAACTCCATCTCATAATTTTCAAAATAGCCAGGGAGTCGCACCTTCGACGAGCGGCAGACCATCTTTTGATCGTACTTGTTACAATTGTGGAGAACCTGTGCAGATGAGGAGAGATTGTCCTTACCCACGTGTGTTAGATTCTACGCAGCAGCAGTCTAGAGCAGTGGTACCCGCGGGAAATGGTAATAATGGTCGAGGGCATCTACAAGGTAGGCGTGGAGGTAATCAACGAGGCCGTGGAGGTAGAGAAAATGGTAATAGTAATGGAGGTAGGGGTAACGCGCAACCAGGCAGGAAAGTGGCTCGTCATGATGATAGGGTTTAGTGTTATGCTTTTCCGGACAAGAATAAGGTGGAGGCGTCTGATGTGGTGATCATAGGTACTATTCTTGTCTGTGACCAGATGGCTAATATGTTGTTTGATTCGTGTTCTACTTATTCTTATGTATCTATGCGATTTGCCTCAGAGTTTGATATGATTTGTGATGTACTTGATGCCTCTATCCATGTTTATACCCCAGTTGTAGAGTCAGTCATAGTTACCCATGTTTATCGTGCTTATCCTATTTTATTTATGGGATTTCAGACTTGGGCTGATTTAGTGGTTTTGGATATGATTGACTTTAACATAATCTTAGGCATGACTTGATTGTCCCCCTATTATGTTGTGATTAATTGTAATACTAAGTCTGTAAATATAGAAATTCCGGGAAGGAAAAAATTAGAGTGGGAAGGGGTGTACAAGCCTAAGCAAGCTAAGATTATATACTTCATTCGGGCTAGTAAACTGGTAGAACAAGGTTGTTTGTCTTATTTGGCTCATATTAGGTGAAATGACCCAAAAGGTTCTTAAAAATGTGCTTCGAAAGTTACCGGAAACTTGTTTAGCTATATAAAAAAAAAATCTGTTTCGTTTTTCGAAAATCTGACTTCATATTCTTGTTTAGGGGGTCAAATTGAGTGGGAAATGGGTCTAACCCAAATTTTAGAGCAACCGTATCAAAATCCGAAATTTCCAAGTGAAGCCTTTTTCAAGGGTCTACTTTGGAGGGTCATATCTCCTAGCACACAAATAATTGGGTGACCCATAACATATACATGGAAAGCCCTTTGAGTTAGCTACCTAACACACTTCGTTTCACCTCATTCGGAGTTCGGACGAAGAAGTTATGCCCATTTTCGTAAAATTTGTCCGGCAGGAAATGCTATTTCCAGTGAGCGTTTTTACTGTTCACCCGCCTCATTTTTTTTTCTAAGTGTTGGACCATTTTTTCCAAAGGGCATATGTTATTTCCTA
>NC_064290.1:20162911-20207248 GCF_019186545.1 Solanum stenotomum
GGCATCCCCCATCCTAAGTTGGGGTTATAGATTGGTTGGATCATGCATACACATATGATATCTACTATTAGTATAGATTTACTTAAACATGTTTTGACTTCACTTTGATCATGCATCCTCATATTGTTATTCATAATGCCTATGAAACTATTTCTTGTATTTCGATTGTGTCCTTGTCTATTGTTGTGTTGCACCCCGCATACTTAGTACATTCCAAGTACTAACGCATAATTTGCCTACATTATGTCACCATGTAGGGACCGGAGCTACTCTTGATCCTTCTCTCCATTCACGTGGCTAGTACGGTGCTTATCCGAGTTTGTTGGTGAGTCCTCAATGATTCGAGGGCTATGTTATGTTTCCTACTCCTATGTTTTGAGACTTTAGCTTGCAATTGTATATTGACTATGAGGGGAGCCGGTAGTATGTCATGGCCCCCGTCTTATCTATGTATGTAGAGGTATGCGTTGGACAAGTATTTTGTAAATGAGCTTGACTCTTGTTCTATGATGTCTTTTTGAAATGGTTTGCCCTTAGTCCCTATTTCCCGTTAATTAATGTTGATTGTACTTCCGCGACCGATGAAGTGTGATAACAAGTTTGAGAGGCTTGTTTGGGGTTCCTTCGGGTTCCTCATTCGCCATGTCACGTCTAGGCCCTAGGCTTGGGTCGTGACATTAGGGATGTTGAGATTGAGGCTCCATCCATTGAGTTTATTTATGTGGTGTCAGAAGTTATAGAAGTGTTTCCTATTGATTTGTCTGGTATGCCTCCGGATAGAGATATAGATTTTTGCATTGATTTAGAGACTAGTACGCGTCCCATTTCTATCCCTCCATACTGCATGGCTCCAGTAGAATTAAGAGAGCTTAAGGCTCAAATCCAAGAACTCATTGATAAGGGATTTATTCTCCCTAGTGCTTTTCCATGGGATGCTCTAGTTTGTTTATTAAGAAGAAGGATGGTAGTATGAGAATGTGTATAGATTACTGGCAATTGAATAGGTTCACTATTAGAAACAAGTACCCTTTGCTTTGAATAGATGATCTTTTTGACCAATTGCAAGGTGCGTCAGTTTTCTCTAACATTGATCTAAGGTCCGGTTACCATCAATTTAAAATTAGGCCTGAGGATGTGCCCATGACGGCGTTTAGAACTCGTTATAGGCACCATAAGTTTTTGATTATGTCTTTTCGTTTGACCAATGCACCTGTAGCTTTTATGAGTTTGATGAATGGGGTGTTCAAACCATTTCTTGATTCGTTCGTGATAGTTTTTATTGATGATATTTTGGTTTATTCAACAAGCGAGGAAGAGCATGCCAACCATTTCGTAGTGTTTTGGGTGTTCTTGGGAAGCAAAAGCTTTATGCTAAATTTTCTAAGTGTAAATTTTGGTTGAAATCGATTGTATTTTTGGGGCATGTAGTTTCAAAAGAAGGAGTAATGGTAGATCCCCAAAATATTGAGGCGGTTAAGAATTGGTTTAGGTCTAGCTCTGTGACGGAAGTTAGGAGTTTTGTTGGGCTCGCTAGCTATTATCATCGATTTGTGAAGAACTTTGCTTCTATTGCCACTCACTTGACTAATTTGACCAAAAAGGAGATGTCATTTGAATGGACTGAAAAATGTGAGTAGAGCTTTCAAAAGCTCAAGACTCTCTTGACCACCGCGCCTATTCTAGCATTACCGGTTGAAGGTAAAGATTTTGTTGTTTATTGTGATGCTTCACATTCTGGTTCGGGTGTTGTGTTGATGCAGGATAAGAATGTTATAGCTTATGCCTCGCGTCAATTGAAGGTGCATGAGAGGAATTATCCAATGCATGATTTAGAGTTGGCAGCGATAGTGTTTGCTCTTAAGATATGGCGGCATTACCTCTATGGTGTCAAGTGTGAGGTGTTTACTAATCATCGTAGTTTGCAGCATGTATTCACTCAAAATGATTTGAATTTGAGGCAGTGAAGATGGATGAAGTTACTTAAAGATTATGATATGACCATTCAATTCCATCCGGGCAAGGCTAATGTGGTGGTAGATGCTTTAAGTCGAAAAGCGGTGAGTATGGGTAGTTTAACTTGCTTGAGTGTAGCCAAGCGACCTTTGGCTAAAGAAATTCAAACCTTAGAGTCTAAGTTCATGCAGTTGGGCATCTCAGAAAGAGGTGGGGTGCTAGAAGGGCCACTTTCATTGAAGAGATCAAGGCCAAACAATTTGAAGATGAGAATTTGAAAGAACTTAAAAAGAAGGCTTTGATTGGTAAGGCACAAGAGATCACTCTTGATGAGGATGGTGTGCACAATTTTAAAGAGAGAATTTGTGTTCCTAGAGTAGATGACTTGATTGAGAAATTGTTGGAGGAGTCTCATGGTGTGCGATATTCTATTCATATAGGTGTGACCAAGATGTATAGATATTTGAAGCGAATTTATTGGTGGCCGAGCATGAGGAAAGACATATCGAAGTTTGTGGGGAAGTATCAAAATTGTCAACAAAAGAAATATGAACATCAAAGGCCTGCAGGTTTGCTTCAAAGAATGCCAATTCCGGAATGGAAATGGGAAAGAATAGCTATGGATTTTGTGGTTGGTCTTCCCAAGATTTTGGGGAAGTTTGATTCTATTTGGGTAGTGGTTGATAGATTGACAAAGTCAACCTATTTTATTCCCGTAAAAATAGATTATAATGTTGAACAATTGGCTAAAGTTTATGTGAAAGAGATAGTGAGGTTGCACGGAGTGCCCCTTTCTATCATTTCGAACCGTGGTACCCAATTCACATCCAAGTTTTGGAGAAAATTACATGATGAATTGGGCACACAACTCACTTTTAGTACAGTCTTCCATCCACAGATAGACGAGCAATCGAAGAGGACTATTCAAGTATTAGAAGACATGTTGAGGGCATGTGTGATTGATTTTGGAGGGCATTGGGATAAGTTCTTACCCTTGTGTGAATTTTATTATAACAATAGTTATCACTCCAGCATTAATATGGAACCATTTAAGGCACTCTATGGGAGGGGATGTAGATCACCCATATGATGGTTTAAGATTGGAGATGTGAAACCATTGGAGGTTGTTTTAGTGAAAGATGCTCAAGATAAGGTTAGGAGTATTCAAGCTAAGCTTCTAGCAGCCCAGAGTAGACAAAATAAGTATCCGGATCATAAGGTAAGAGACATGGCACTTCAATTCGGTGAAAATGTTCTTCTTAAGGTATCACCCATGAAAGGGGTGATGAGATTTGGTAAGAAGGGTAAGCTAAGTCTTAGATACATTGGTTCATTTGAAATTCTTGAATGCGTGGGACCGGTGGCATATAGATTGGCTTTACCTCCTAATTTATCAAATGTTCATCCGGTATTTCATATATTCATGTTGAAGAGGTATCATGATTACGGGGATTATATCATTAAGTGGGACTCAATTGTATTAGACAAGGACCTCCAATATGAGGAGGAACCGATTGCAATTCTTGATCATGATGTGCGCAAGTTGAGGACCAAGAAGATTAAGTTTGTGAAAGTTTAATGGAAGCATCGTCCAGTTGTGGAAGCTACTTGGGAAATCGAGAGGGACATGCGAGACAAGTCACCCCAATTGTTCGTCAATTCAGATACTACCTCATTCCTTCCTTCCTTAGCCTATTTTTCTAAGTTTTGTCACTCGGGGACGAGTGATGGGTAAATTGGTATCCATTGTAACGACTTATTCTTGTCATTATAGAAATGCTAACGGGGGAAAATTTAGGACCAGAAAACTTTTTTGTAGTATTTGGATTTTCCCAACCTAATCCAGATTTAGACAAAATCGGAGTCGTTGAGGTGTAGGGAAATCTGATAACAATCGGGTGAATTATTTATGATTTTGATATATGAGTAGTTAGATAACTCGTTAAGGAATCCGTATGACTTTACGGAATTGAATTCGGGCGAGTAGAACTCCCGAAATCGATCTTAGCGTAAAGAGTATTTACTGAGCGTTGTGGGTTAGAGGTGTGTTGTGAAATGAAAATTTTGGAATTCTTAAAATAGCTCTCTATTTCGTTTTAGCCGCTTTGGCGGGGATTTCTACCGCTCTGGCGTCGCCGCTGTGGCGGGGTGGTGGTCATTATGGCGGGCCCGACACGAATTAAAGTCGTTAATAAACCCATAAACGACCTCATTAGGCACTTTTCAACTTTTTGAACTAAGGAACGACTCCTAGGTAACTCATACTCATTTTTCACCATTCTTGAGGCAAAAGGTAAGTTTTTCACTCCCCGAATCCGTTCTTCGATCCGTAGAACTTAATAGAATGGGTGAACATTGATGGGGGATGGTTTGGTTATGGCTTCTATGTTGGAAACAACCCTAATTTGGATAATTGGGATCATGGGTTTGATCTAGAGTTCATAGAATTGTTAGTAATCTGGGTAATTAATGATTGTTTATTGATTCCCGTATTATATTGATTGTTTGTAGACCAAGAACAAGCGGAACGAATCCGAAAAGGGAAGGATCAAGTTTCTTAGGGTTTCAAACTTGTTTCGAGGTAGATGATGGTTGTGATTCTATGATTGTGTGATGTATGTTGTTCTTGCTTCATTATGATATTTGTATATGTATGAATATTGTAATATTGATCACACTTGTTGTAAATGCGATAGAGAATTGATGAATGTCATGAAATAATGACTTAAATGTATGATCTTGATGATATACTTGTGATTTGTAATTGTGGTGTGTGAATGGGATCGGTTGCCACGTTTCGGCATAACTAACTTGGATCGGTTGCCACGTTTCGGCATAAAAATGGGATCGGTTTCCATGTTCCGGCATAAATATGAAATCGGTTGCCACGTTCCGGCATGCTAACTGTTTGGGTTTGGGTTCCATGAGAGGACCAGTGATTTGATATAAAATTTGAAGTTGTTCGTTGTTTGTAAATATTGATAATGTTGTATATGTTGATATGTATGCATGTGATTATAATGTTGTTAGACTTGTTATGTTGCACTAGTGGACAGCCTCGTGATCCTACTAGTACACTGTGATTGTGATTGTGTACTGATTCTGCACTTGCTCTTATTTTTGTTGAACATGGCATCTTCAAGCGGCTATTGACAGACCTCGCTTAGAAGATCAGTGATCGTCGCTTTGAATTCAAGGGTGAGCCAATTCTTCCGGGCTGCCATGGAATTCTCCTTCGTCTATGTCCACTATTTCCGGACTTAGACATTTGTTTTAGTTAGTTCATTAGTATGGGGTTGTATCCTTTCTTGTTTAGACTTGGTTCATTGTTAAAATGTTTTGGTACATTGACTTTCAAGTTTTAGGTTTTTCTTCCGCATTGTTAGTTATTATTGTTAGACTTTTATTAGAGTTTATGGGAACTCTAATTTTATTGCCTTAGTTTTTAGATTATTTGTTTGGTCTGGGTTGTAGTGGTGGTTCTCCCACCGGAGTGTTAGTGTGGGTGTGAATCACGACGGTTTGGGTTGTGACATATTGTTATTATACTCTGTTGTTTTTACTTGTATAAATAAATATTAGAGTTTTTATTATTATTAAATAAAATTAATTTTGTCATTATGCTTAATTACTTCATTATAGAACATCACTAGCCTGTATACTTAATTAGTATTTTTCACTTTTTTCGATCCAAAAAATAATGTTTATGTTTTCATGAAAATTTTATTACATGAATTCAAAAAAAAAAATAAATAAATAAAAAAAAAAAATATATATATATATATCATGATTTTTGAAGAAGTAAAAGAAAAATTGATAAATAAAAGGACATAATAGACATTTTAAAAATTTAATCAAGATAAAAAGCAAAGTATGATAATTATTCAAAGTTGAGGGGGAATTTAATTTTAAAAGCAAAATTAGGGAGTGAAAATGATTTTCACCCTTCATTTTTTTAATGGATGTTACTTTAGCTTACAACCCTTGTGACGCTCACCAAAAAATGAGATGTATCATAACAGCCCTTGTGAAGCTCACTAAAAAATGAGATGTGTCATAACGTTTTAAAACACATATAATTTTTTGAAACTTCTACTCATATCGACTATACTGTAGAACCTCATAACCTTCTAAAATAACATGTGTAAAATATTTATCAATATTATTAGTTTAATTAATCAATGACTTGGACGGCTAAGCACAAATGATAATTTAAGGTAGGGGCGGCCTCAGATTCTGTTAATTATGTTATTAAAAAAAGACTCACAATAATCAGATAAGAAATGTGTGACTTGGGAAGTATACCAAACCAACATATAACTATTAGCATGCTTTTCAATCTCCAAATTGTATGAAATAGCAAATTATTAATTCAAATTAAATGTTATAGCCATAGTTTATTTTAATTGTAATTCGCAGCAAACATCCCCTTTTATTGTCATCTGATTCGGTATACAATTAGCCATTTTCGGTGTACAACTAGTCATTTTATACATTTCGATATAAAATGTATAAAATGTGTTTGTGTTTGTATAAAGCGAGAGAAAAGTGTATATACAAATACAAATACATATATTTTCGTCATATACACTTATAATTATACAAATACAAATCTTATTATACAAATTACAATGTATGAATGAATTTATACAAAACTGAACAATTTGTATAAAATTGGATGTTTGTAGCGAATTATACAAATCAAAAGCTCCATAGCAAACATAAAATTTGTTATGGAGCGCAATTATGCAAACTATAGTTATAACATACAAATATGATATTTATGTTTGCTATATGTGAAAGTTGCTCTTTTATATATACTCAAATGGGATTAGTATAGACTTTGTAAGACGGATCGTTTTCATTATACTACTAAAAAAACTGAATTTAGCGGTCGACAAATTTTATAGCTAAACAGTAAAATCAATTGATAATACTATTTAGTGATGAATTAAAGACAAAATTTCATTAGTTAGGAGCAAAATAACGACAACTAATTTCAATAATTTTTAGTTGTGATGTATATTAAATGTTAGCTGATGATATATATCAACAATTTGCATGGTGAATAAAGCTTAAATTTTTTAGTAAGGTATTCTCTTATTTATATTTATATTTTATTATATAAGAGTGACTTTATGCTGAAGCAGGCACGTCTTCGTAGACGTGCCTATTTTAGCGTGTTTCGAAAAAAATTAAATTTTATTTGTTCTACTTTAATTTAATTAGTGTATAAATTTTTTGAAATTATGAGATCCGTTTTAGCTATGACATTTAGTTTTAAGTTCATATTCTTTACTTATAGCTTTATTATTTTGAATGTCGGTAATATTTATTTATATCTTGTAATTACTTTGAGTAAAAAATCAACGATCGATGACAAAAAATACTTTAATTACGAACATCTTAATGTACTCTTCGCATTATATTTGAGCAATTAAAAAGTAATTAACAACTTAAAATACTTAAAAATCATATTAAAATTTAATTAACCTTCTAAATTCTATCTATATCACATAAATTTAAAAAAAAAATAGAAATCGAGCCCGTACTAGCACGAGCACTGTGTCTAGTATAGCAAATATGCAACACAAGAGTACTAAAAATATCTCTATGACTCATGTATACACCATTCACAATCATTTTCTTCATTATTGTAGCAAAATAATAATAATAATAATTAAAAAAATCTGTATTTCAATTTTGTTTGTCTTTTCCCGCCGCCTATAGAGATACTAGAAGGCAATGGCACGTGCTGAGCATGGACCCAATAATAAACATCAACAGTGATATAGATGTAATCATGAAGAATTAACATACAATCTGTTAATCTTTTTGTAGTGCAAAATCTGTTTTTCCAACAAAATAATTTCAAACAAATATCATACAAATAATGAAATATACAATATGAAGTTAAATAAATTTTGAAAACAACAAAAAATCATATAATCAACAAGATGAAAGGAAGAAGAGTCAAGTCCTCTGAATTCACGAAGTTTCCTTAGGGAAATTATTCCCCACAAGTATCCGAAGTTATGAAATATATCCTCCCAGAATAAAATGACTCACGACAAATAAATAGAGGTACCTCAAATTTGTTGTCCAGCGAACCACTCAATGGCTTGTAATTACACTTGAAGTTTTTGAAAGTAGAAACTTTTTTCTTACTATGTAGTGCTTTTTTTCTTGTAAACTTATTTCAAAAACTTGTATCAATATCTAAAAAAGATTCAGATAGTTATAGCCTATAGGTGAGCACAATGATTCATGCATGATATGTGAAAAAGGTAGCCTAGAAATACGAAAGGTTGCATGAAAATACGAAAGGTTGCATTCATCTTTCATGAGTATTCATGAATGGAATAACTTCATTCATACTTGTAGCACTTTCACATTTTTAATTCACCAATCTTTATTTTATGTACCATTATCCATTCACACATTATATAATGAACCCAACAATCCCCCACATGAATGGAAATGACTATAACGCGAAAGATAGATATACACGGACTAGTGTGTGATTACAAACAAAGACTAGTTGCATCGGGATAAGTGGGTTTCCCTTTGAACTTTTCAAAGTGAACTTATATCGGATGCACTCGATCAATCGGTAAATGCGATATCTTTGAACCGTTGAACTTGAATGTACACCTGGACAATATAAGTCACACAACCAATTTTTTACCATCTATGGTTCTCACGGTTTTGTTAGTTTCAGCCATGAACACTTCCTGGTTTCATGAGAGCTTAGAGAATCGGCCTTTACTAACATTCTCCTTGAAGCGGCTTCCGCTTCACTCCCACATAGGTGATCCGTAAATGCTTACTCCCGTAGAGAAACTATTTGGTCATGTCTTGCCAAACTTAGAAACCATTAATAAAAACATCAATATGAGCTTTATCGCTGGTTACTAAACATTGTCTTCATCATGAGAATGGGATAGATTATTTGACAATGTTGGATCGTCAAACACAACTTTGTTTGATCTCTTTGAACCTAGCTCTTGGGATCTCCAATCTGCTAGGTAGAGTTACCATCATGCTTGACTTGTCCTAGGCCTTAAACTCATCTTCTTAGATGAACTTTCAACTCCCTCTCTATTTAGGTCCTTTGTAAGTGGATCCGATACATTATCTTTTCACCTTACATAGTCAATTGTGATAATTCCACTAGACAGTAGTTCTTTAACAGTATTATGTCTCTGTCTTATGTGACGAGATTTACCGTTATACATCATGTTCCCTACCCTACCTATTTCAGCCCGACTATCACAATGTATGCATACAGGTGTCAATGGTTTAGGCCAATAGGGAATATCTTCCAAGAAATTTCGGAGCCATTCAAATTCTTCACCGCCTTTATCTAAAGCGATAAATTCAGATTTCATAGTGGAGCGAGCAATACATATCTGTTTGGATGATTTCCAAGAGACTGCTCTACCACCAAAAGTAAATACATATCCACACTTCATTTGATCCGGTGATCCAATTTGCATCACTATATCCTTCAATTACTGCTGGATATTTTTCATAATGCAAAGCATAGTTTTGAGTATGTTTTAAATACCCTAAAACTCTCTTCATTGACATCCAGTGAGTTTGATTGGGATTGCTCATGTACCGACTCAACTTACTAATAGCACATGTTATATCTAGTAATGTACCGTTAATGATATATGTCAAACTTCCCAACACTCTCGCATAGTCCAATTGTGAGTCACTTTCACATTTCTTTCGAAGTGCAAAGCTCACGTCTATTGGAGTGAGTTTTGACAATATTGAAATCCAAATACTTGAGCTTGTCAAGTACCTTTTCAATATAATGAGACTGTGACAAAGCCAAACCTTATGGAGTTCAAAGAATTTTTATTCCCAATACAACATCTGCCACTCCAAAGTTTTTCATTTCAAATCTACTAGTAAGCATTTTCTTAGTAATATTTATGTCAGCTAAGCCTCTACTGATGATTAACATATCATCCACATACAAACAAACAATGACCTTATGATTAGTGTCCTTAATGTAAACACATTTGTCACACTCAATAATCTTAAATCTGTTTTCCAACATTGTTTGGTCAAACTTTGCATGCCACTATTTGGGTGCTTGTTTCAGTCCATAAAGTGACTTCACAAGTTTGCACACTTTTCTTTCTTTACTAGGAACCACAAACCCCTCGAGTTGTTCCATGTAAATTTGTTTCTCTAACTCTCCATTTAAAAAAGTTGTTTTTACATCCATTTAATGGATTTCAAGATTATATACTGCTGCTAGTTAAACCAACATTCGAATAGATTTAATCGTTGTCACTAACGAGTATGTATCAAAGTAATCAAGGTCTTCCTTTTGTTTGAAGCCTTTGACTACGAGTCTTGCCTTGTACTTGTCAATAGTAACATCAACCTTCATTTTCCTTTTAAAGATCCATTTTGATCCTAAAGGCTTATTTCCCGGAGAAAGATCAACCAATTCCCAAGTATGGTTATTCAAGATTAATTCAATCTCACTATTGACAGCTTCTTTCCAAAAAGATGAATCCACAGAAGACATTGCTTCTTGGAAGGTTTGAGGGTCATTATCAATGAGAAATGTTATTAAATCTGATCCGAAGGAAGTAGCAATCCTTTGACACTTACTACTCCTTAGATTTTCTTCATTTTATATATTTTCCTCTGGTTCATCTTGAGGTCGTTTAGACCCCCCACTAGACTCTTCATATCTAGATTTATACGAGTAAATATGTTCAAATAATTCAGCATTATCTGATTCAATTATCGTATTGTCAAGAATATCTGGATGTTCAGATTTATGAACCAAAAATTAGCATGCCTGACTATTTATAGCATATCCAATAAACACACAATCCACAGTCTTTGGTCCCATTTTCAACCTTTTGGGTATAGGAACTTGGACTTGCTAGACACCTCCACACTTTAAAATATTTCAAGTTGGGTTTCTTTCCTTTCCATTTTTCATACGGAATAGATTGTGTATTGTTATGGGGCACTCTATTGAGTATTCGATTTGTTGTAAGGATAGCTTTCCTCCACAAGTTTTGTGGTAAACTTGAACTTATAAGTAAGGCATTGATCATTTCCTTCAAAGTTCAGTTTTTATTTCTGCAATCCCATTAGATTGTGGTGAATAAGGGACAGTCGTTTGAGGGATAATTTCATTTTCCAAACATATTTCTGCAAATGGAGATTCATATTCTCCACCTCTATCACTTCTTATCATTTTTATATTTTTATCCAACTGATTTTCAACTTTAGTTTTGTATTGCCTAAATGTTTCAATTACTTCATGCTTACTTGATAGCAAATAAACATAACAATATCTAGTGCAATCATCAATAAAAGTTAAGAAATACTTTTTTCCACCACGCGTTGGTGTTGATTTCATATCCCAAATGTCCGTTTGAATCAAGTTTAAAGGATTGGAATTCCTTTCAACAGATTTATAAGGATGCTTAGCAAACTTAGCTTCCACACATATTTGACATTGTGTTTTATTGCACTCGAAATTAGGCAATACTTTCAAACTAATCAGTTTTCGCAAGGTCTTATAATTGACATGTCCTAAACGTTCATGCCATAAACCACTCGACTCAAGAAAGTAAGTAGAATAAGAACTTTTATTGTTAGCAATTGTCATTACATTGAGCTTAAACAAGCCCTCGCAAAGGTGGCCCTTTCCAACATACACTTCATTTTTACTAATTACAACTTTGTCAGAAACAAATACACATTTGAATCCATTTTTAGTAAGAAGTGGAGTAGAAACCGAGTTCTTTCTTAATTCTGGAACATGTAGCACATTCTTGAGAGTCACCACCTTGCCAGATGTCATCTTCAAGAGAACTTTGTTCGTTCCTTCAACCTTTGTAGTTGTTGAGTTTGTCATGTAAATCATGTCATCACCTTGAGTAGGCTCATATGATGCAAAAATTTCTTTGTTAGCGCATACATGGCGGGTGGAACTGGAATCTATCCGCCACTCTCTTGGATTTCCAACAAGATTGCATTCAAAAAGCATAACACATAGATCATCATTTCAAATTCAGCAACATTTGCTTGATCTTTCTTCTTTTCTTTCTTGGAAGCCTTACAATCTACAGCTCTATGACCATTTTGCCACAATTAAAGCAATTACCTTTGAGTTTCTTCAGAGTTTGCTTTTCTCTTCTTAGACCTTCCATCTTTAACAATATTGACTCCTAATATTGTTGAATTTCCACGAGACCTCTTCTCTGCAGCCTTATTGTCATCTTCAATTCTCAATCTTACAATGAGATCTTCAAGGGAAATCTCTTTTCTCTTATGCTTTAAGTAATTTTTGAAGTCCTTCCACAAATGAGGTAACTTCTCAATCATAGCAGCTACTTGGAAGGCCTCATTAATCACTAGACCTTCCGCAAGGAGATCACTGATAATCATTTGCAATTCCTGAACTTGAGTAACAACAGATTTGCTATCTACCTTCTTGAAGTCCAGAAACTTTGTCACGATGAATTTCTTCAATCTGGCATCCTCTGTCTTATACTTCTTTTCTAAAGCATCCCAGAGGTCTTTGAAAGTTTTCTTATTACTGTACACATTGTACAAGTCATCATGAAGCCCATTCAGAATATAGTTTTTGCATAAGAAATCAGAATGCTTCCAAGCTTCAATAACCATAATGTGTTCACCTTCCGGAGTTGAATCTGCTAACTCAGGAACACTTTATTTGATGAGTCTTTGTAGACTCAAAGTAGTTAAATAAAATATCATGTTTTTCTACCACCTCTTGAAATCTATACTAGTGAATTTTCCAGGTTTTTCAGCTGATGCTATATCAAGTGCAATACTTGTACGACTCGACGAAGCAATATTCATTGCACCAATTTTCGATGTCGTATCAGCCATGATTTCAATTTCATTAGTCATCTTGTTGTCAGAAAAGACAAGCACACTTAGTGTCTTCAAATAAAGACCTGATTTTTATTTCCAGTTTGTTTCTAGTTTAACGATGAAGTTTATAACTCCCAATTGTTAACCGAATGAACTTTGATTTTCTAACGAACTTTTTAGGTTCTGCAGGTCAGTATCAAGTTCAAACAGAGTATAAAACGTCAAAGATTTTAATCTCCAGAAACCAATTATAAATAAAGTATTGTCATATATTTCTTCAGATTTAAAACATTAAAGTTCGAATAAACAATTACACAATAAGACAATCATAATTTCCTTAAGAATGTTAATCTTTTTGTAGTGCAAAATCTGTTTTTCCAACAAAATAACTTCACACAAATTTCATACAAATAAGAGAACATGGCCAAAAGCCCCCCCAACCTATAGCCGGATTCCCAACTACACACCAATACTTCACGGGGGTCCTATTACTCCCTTGGACATTTTTTTACATATTATCTCACCCTTATTTGCTGACATGTCGAAGAAGGTGAGAACAATTCCCTTAGGCGGGTAAGAAGAGAAAATAAAACATCAAAAGTTGAAGAAAAGTACTGGTGTGAGTCCAAATCAGCTATAATTAATCTCCAATGGTATAATCTCATTCTCTCCCAAAATCAAACTCTCTTTTTCTTCCTATTTTTCTCAATTTTCAATTGTATATTCCTTTATTCTCTCCCAAATCAACTTAAAACTTGAATTTACTTGTCAAAACATTCAACTGTAGTTTCAATTTTGAAAAAGCTTGAAGCTTTAGGGCTTGTAATTTCTCCGATTTCATAGTTAGGGTTCAAAAATTGTTCTTCAAATTCATCATTTTTTACTTTGTTAGGATAACTAATGGCAAATGCGGACTTGAATAAGCTTTCATAGTTAGGGTTCAAAATTGTTATTCAAATTCAATTAGAACGAAATGTCATATCATGAAGAGAATGGGGGTGAATATGGAGTGATTGAAAAAAGGTTAGGGTTTAGAGAAAGAAAGAGGAAAATGAAAAGATTAAGGGAAATTTTAGAGTTATGGGGTCCATTCAATACTTGGCAGCGCGTGTAAACAAACATTTTATTCTGGTTTATGTAGACATATCAGCAAATAAGGGTGAGATAATATGTAAAAAAAAAATGTTCAGGGGGTAATAGGACCCCCGTGAAGTATGAGTGTGTAGTTAGGAATCTGGCTATAGATTGGGGGGTAATTTGGCCATTTTCTCTACAAATAATGAAAAATACAATATGAAGTTAAACAAATTTTGAAAACAAAAAAAAATCATATAATCAACAAGATGAAAGGAAGAAAAGTCAAGTCCTCTGAATTCACAGAGTTTCCTTAAGAAAATTATTCCCCTCAAGTACCCAAGGTTATGGAATATATCCTTCCAGGATAAAATGACTCACGATAAACAAATAGCAGTACCTCAAATTTGTTGTCCAGCAAACCACTCAATGGCTTGTAATCATTGACGTTTTTGGAAAAGCATAAACTTTTTTCTTACTATGTAGTGTTTTTCTTCTTGTAAACTTGTTTCAAAAACTTGTATCTATATGTGAGAAAGATTTAGATATTTATATCCTATAGGTGAGCACAATGATTCATGCATGATATGTGAAAAAGTAACCTAGAAATACGAAAGATTGCACAAAAATACGAAAGGTTGCATTCATTATAAATTTCATGAGTATTCATGAATGGAATAACTTCATTCATACTAGCAGCACTTTCACATTTTTAATTCACCAATCTTTATTCTATGTACCATTATCCATTCACACCGTCTATGTACCATTATCGATGTGAGCGGAAGAAGTCTTCAAGGAGGTAGATTTCATGGCACTTGTGAGAGGTTAAGTGTCTAAGTGGAATTCACTCAAGCTCAATAATACTGGTTCAATGGAAATCAAAGATTTTGTGGCCATTTTTTAGGAAAGTCGATGAAGGAAGAAGACGCTGCTTTGTTGTCTGAGATTTGCTTTTGTTCTTTTCAATTTTGTTTTTTGATTTTAGCTTTGGACGTTTTTATTGGACTTGGGTCATTGCGTTTTGGATTTTAATAAAAGGGGCAACGCCTAATGTTGACCAAAAGAAAAATTCAAGAATTTTATTATCTAGGCATTTCATCGATCACTTGACTTCGGAGCAAGAGAAAATCATTGCTTACCTTTAATTGAACGCCTTGAAATAGTTATCAGCTTACTTGCCCCAGTGTATTCAATTCTACAATACGTGGTATTTATAATGACATGTTATTCAATTCTACAATACGTGGTATTTATAATGACATGTTAGTTATAAGGTCTACAAATATTAAATGATTGAATTACTTGTAACATATAAACAAAAGGTTTTACATGCGAAAGTTGCAACAGGTTCAGAGTGGAGAACAAATTAAAAGTCTTGTCGGTAACAAAAAAAAATTAAAATTTTGACAGATTCATCCAACCATGGGACAAAGCTAAGTGAGAACAATTTGACGTCACAACTACATTTAGTCTACAAGAAAAGACGTCATACTAGAATTTAAATATATAATAATACTTGAGATACATGCATAAATTACATAAAAAAATCATTTATGAGCAAAGAGTTCTGTTAGAGGTCACACATGCTTTGATACCTAAATCATTTTCAAAAGTTGTTTTGTTAAATAATCAAAGCCTTTGAGGTCATTCAAATAACCAAAAATAATTGATCATCACTAATTGGTGTGTATAAATTGAATGATATTATGTATATATAAATACAAAATAAATATACAATGCATTTGATCCAGATAAAGATTATTTTTAAAATTATTACACCGATGAGGCAATAGTAACATTTGTAGAAAGGTGGTGATCAACTTTAAATCAATAATTGAGAAGTTTAAAAAGTGTATTTTAGTTGCAATTAGAAAGAGAATACAATTCTTTTGTTTCTCACTTACCAATTTTTTGAATAACTTCGTTTGTAAAAAGAAATCAAAATTCTATTAAGAAAATCAAACTTGTAAAAATAAATTACTTGTGTGTGAGGGAGAGAGAAAATTAGCAATACTTGCAATGTGCAAGTGAGGGTGGGAGAGAAGCAAAAAAAAATCAAAAACTGAACAAGGAGAATTTGAACACACAAAGTATCCAAAAGGGGTAAATATGTGTCAACTCATAAAGAAGAATAGTAAAAGTTCAACACGTGTTAACATGAAAAGGAGAAGTGATACTATTCACCAATGAGGTAATGACATAACACTAAATATGGTACAACTATTTATTATTGTGTTCGTCCTATCTTGTTCATTTATAAATAAGGCAATTTATCAATTTTTCAGGCCAAGTTGCTAATTTACTAACATGTAAATATTAAGGGAAAAAATAGCAGCAGTTCAACGGTCATTACTTTCTACATTTTAAAAAGGGAAAAGGGTTAAACATGCCCTTAACATATTTCAAATGGTTTAAAAATGCACTCCTTCTATTTTTTTGTTTAAAAATGTCCTTAATGTTTTTTTTAAAATATCCTTTTTTAACAGTCGACTGACATGGCAAATGTGACATGGATTTTCTTTACCCATTTCAAAATATATGACCCACTTAGTCTAAAAATTCATTTCAAAAAATTTGACCCGATAGGCTGATCGTTTTTGAATCTTTTGTTCTCATTAACTCTAATTCTCTTCTTTCTTCTCCTTCAATTCATCTGCTCTCCATTCTCTAGTTAATTGCAGCAAGAAAAAGATGGAAGAAGTACAATGTTTGGAACAATCAATTTCTTCATGTAGGTAATTGGGGCTCATCTTTGGAATACTGCTAATGAGCTTTGCGAATAAATTTTTGGGCAAACCAAACAATAAAATATGATATTAATAAGGATTCTCCAATTGCGAGTACGATATACAAGAATAGAGTAATGTCATCAAAGGTGAAAATTGATTAAAACCATCTTGGACAACTAATTCTTAGGATTAAAATTCATACAATAACTCTAAGGAATAGTGCATTCAAAAAGCTAGCATTTAACCGAAAAGTTATGCATAAGTAAATCTTTCAAGGGTATAATTAGTTTGCAGTCGCAATACGGGAAATATCAAGAAGAAGAAAATTGAATCACCCAGCAACCATAAAAGGAGAATCAAACAGATGGGTCGACTGAGAATTGTGCTAAAATGGAATTCCAAGGATATGTTAGGTTAATATCTAAACGGGTTTGTGGGTGGGTTTGAGTTTTTGTAGCATAGATGGGTCGGATCGTTGGACTGGATTTTAATAAAATAGGTGGACCAATAAGATGAAACCATTTGTCTAATTTAATGACTCAGCATTTGTCATGTCAACGGCTGTTAAAAAGGGGCAATTTTAAACCTTACGAAAATGTTGAGGGCATTTTTAAACCAAAAGGTGGAAGGAGGGCATTTTTGAACCATTAGAAATACGTTAAGGGCATTTTTAACCCTTTTCCCTTTTAAAAAACATATATAGTGATCTGATATATTGAAAAAATAATTAAAGATGATAAATTTTAAATTTAAGAAAAAAAAGACATAAATATTGAGTAGAGATAACAATTTTAATATTAGTGTTAATGACACTCTCAAATTTTATTATTTACATAAGACTCAATCTTCCCCACTCCACTCCACTATTCTGCCGCCGATGTTGTCCCCACCCCTTCTACCACCATTGTTGTCACCACCACCTCCTCCTTTTACTCCTCTAATCCGCCACCTCCTTCTCTTCCTCTTGTCAGACTCAAACTATCGATCGTGTGGGTACCTACTCTAACACCTAGATAGAAGAATCCCTGTCACCTAATTTTAAAAATGGGCTATGCGAAAATTAATAAGATATAAGAAATCTCTTCAAAACGTTGAAATAATCGGGAAGACTCAAGTATAAGAATCATTTGTTTACAATTAATTGAAAAACTCCCACAAGAAACCAGTCTAAACAAGTACAAGAAATACTAAGAGAGTACAATGTAATAAAGAAAAATAAGACACAACTTCCACCACAAGGAAAGAATTGTAGAAGCACGCAGTCGGAGTTCATCTTTGTCTTCACCTAAGAAACATCACCGACCCTGCAACCAAACTATGTCAAGTGGCATAACAAGAGTAGTATCAGTAAAAGCAGCACGTAATGGTAGGCATCATCGATTGACCCGAACCCACCATATAATATCACACAAATAATCAAAGAAAACATGCAACTTGAATATAAAATTAAGTCCCCCATCCACCCATTCACTACTCTCACTACAAGTCATATTACCTTAGAACTCCTACGCTCTATCTCAAGTCTACTATCTCATTTATCTAATCCATTCCATTTTCATATCAAATCATAGCCTAACCATTCTACCACATAAAGATTCCCCCGATACTATGCCACCACTAACTTTGACAAACATTCGTTTACTATTCCCCGCAAGCCCAACCCTTACCTTACGACACTCCCAATTATAAGATATATAGCAATGTAACCACTCTACCACATAAAGATTCCCCCGGATACAATGCCACCACTAACTTTGACAAACATCCGCTTACTATTCCCCTCATGCCCAATCGTTACCTTACGACACTTTCAATTATAAGAGATGTAGAATTATCCCAAAATTCTGTTAGAATATGCACAACGGAAGCTATATTCAGGATCACAAATCTTACATATAGACTAAACAATATAACATAAATGAATTTAGAAGAAGACTAACATGTTGAAACTTCTACAAAAGTCTTCTAGATGCCAAGGATCCAGAACTACGATCTTCTCCTATTTCATGATTGACTGTTACTACCAAGTTACTTGTGTGGGCAAGTATTACTTGTTTTTAAAAGGATAATTTCTTTCATGCTACATCCAGCCTATTTATACTAGTTTTCCAACTCAAGAATGAATAGGAAAAACGTCCAAATAAATTTTAGGCTTAATGAGCAATCAAGAGGATCATGAGAATAAATTGAGATTAATACAAAAACGTTTTCATCCATTTAAGGCCAAACGTTTTTGTAATAATAAAACGTTTTCATCCATTTAAGGCCAAACGTTTTTGTCACTAACTCAATATTTAACTCTCAAATAATTTATCCTTTAAAGAAGATCAACAATAAAATTATTTTGTCCTTCTTTTCAAACTTGGTCAATTAATCAGGCATAGTAGGGACCGTAGATATATTTAATAGAGGCTTCCAATTACGATAATAATTCTCAAATGAACGAATTAACCATATCGCAATAAATTACAAATTATTCCACTAAAATTCTGTAATTGCACTCCTTGATTGAATTTCAAAATCTACCACTACATCTTATTTAACCCCCCATATTAGAATTACCGACACCAATCAATTAAATCAAAATTTTCTGAAAATTTAATTCATTGACTAAATTAATCCTTTATTATATTTACTTAACTTATTTCACGTGACGGATCTAAAATCCACCTGCAGGGTTTTCACGTGAAAACTTATAAGTAACCAAAAAGGGGAGTCTTCAACTCGGGTCCGAGACACGGTTCTATCAACTAATTATTATTTCACTAATGTAATTTGTTATTATCTAATCTATTAGGAATTTATTGACTCATAAAAAGTCTCACCTTTTAATAGATTAAAACAATAAAATAAATTACATAGATCATAATAATTATATCAAGATTAAGAGTATAAGTACATGTAGTGGACTAGAGAATTTATTTATAAATATTCAGAACATAAACAAATGTCTCTAATTGGTCCGTTCAATACATACAAAATGTACTAGCACAAGAAGTTGAATTTAACCATTCTCATAATTAAGATCAAATTATATTTAATCTTATGCTACGATCATCAAGATGTTCGCCCTACTTCATCTTTGATCGTGAACATAAATTTATAACTTATATGCACCAATAATTTTAATCTTCCGTGTATGAGTTAAAATACTCCATACATAAAATTGTCTATTATATAAGTAATGGACACACATATATACATAATGATCTATTTAAACAAAAATTTATTATGCTAAATAAATAACATAAAAAATCTTTACAAGGGATTACATAAAAATTACTATAACATAATTACATGGTTAATAGTATATCCCAACAAATTCAAGTATCATGACAAAGAAATTAATCATAGTGAAGGAAAACATTAGCACAACCTTCAGAAGTATTTGTATAAAACAGTTGTCCTCATGCTTTATAAATATCAAAAGTTTGTGAAGTGGATGAATAAATTTCCCCATGGAGCACAACATGGACATCTTAAAAGTCCAACCATAAAAATATCCCTCCACTTTTAATATTTCTAGCCATACTAAAATTGAAGATTGAATACCTTCTGTGAAATAAATACCTTATGTGGTTATAAATACCTTGTGCGCTTATAAAGCAAAAGTTTCAAAATGAATTGTTCATCATGGAGAATTTATAACCAATGCTTTGAACAATTTTTCCTCGAGATATTAGTTCTTCTAGAGTAGAATATTATCCGTGCTGATAACATGTTATAAAATCAAGCTCAAAACAATATAACTATAAAAAGAAGAAGACAAGATAAGTAGATGAAGGAGAAAACTTTTCTTCTTAATTATTCAAGTGTGCCTTATAATGGTGAATGATATCTCTATTTATAGGTGGGAAAAATGACAAATATACCCCCGAACTATCTTAAATGCTATGCAAATACTTTCCGTCATACTTTTGGGATACTGGTGCCCATGTCATCCAAAAACTAGAGCATATATGCCCTTTACTCTAACGGAAGACTAAATAGGGACACGTGACACAATCTTATCCGTCGATCAAATATTTAATAAATGTCGGTCGGTGGATAAGATTATGGCACATGTATGTCTGTTAGGATCTTCGATGAACTGGAGATTCACAAAAGAAATTGTTTGTCCAACAACATTTTCATCACTTTTGTATCGTTCATAACTCACCTCGCTTTCCTAGACTCCTGATATCTCAATAAAATAGAGATATTATCATGTATCAACTACTTTTTGACCTCTTTTTTAATCTGTTATGATTTGAGAGAACAAAATTTGAATTTTGAATTGTTTGAAGTTGTTAAAATTTGAGAGAGATCGACATCAACTTGATTTGCATGATTTGGGGAAATCACAATTAATTTTACATTCCCTTTCCTTTTAAATCGTAACTGAATTTTTTTAATGTATCCGGATAGATTGCTATGTATTCGGATGACACTAATTTTGAGAATTTTTTTGTAAATTGAAAAAGAGTAGGAATAGGATGTAATTTTCTCCACTTGTTTAGGCCATATTTTGCTAAAAGGCTTTTGTGCTATTTTGTGTCAATTTATGTTGGATACTGTATATTCATGTCAATACCTTTTTTTAGCCCAATTTATTACATTTACTTAAGCTGCTATTCGGTCTATTTTTTTGTTCAAAAAAATGTTTGTCTTCTTCATCCCTCCTCTTTCTCCTACGTCTTGTTCTTTCTTCTTCTTCATTTTCTTCTTATGCTGCTACTGCTTATTCTTCTTCCTCCTCCTTATTCGTCTTGTATTATTGTTGATTCTTCCTTCTTTTTCACCCTCCTTTTCTCCTTCTTCTTCTTTAAAATTTGACAAACCATAAATGTGAATCGTTTTAAGCAAATTATATATCAAAAACTCAAAATATCAAGATGATTTCATATCTAAATTTTGGGACTGTTTAGAGGTGATTTTGAATTAATCGAGATTGAATAGTCAGAGTATATTTCATGTATAGTCAGCATATACTTCATATATAGTTAAGCTATATTCAACTTTTTGATGGTATCAGAATATATAGTCAATGTATAGCTCATATATTGATATACCGTGAGTTTACGGTATTTCTAATACATTTCACTTATAAGTTGTGTGTGTCTAGGGCCTTTTTATATTGGTTTTTATGTGTTTTTATCATGTTTTGCAGGAAAGATGTTCATACGCTGAAGTATAGAGACAGCTGAAAGAAATGCAAAAACATGGCATTCACGGAGGTGATATACGGACCATAGGTCACGGTCCGTAGGTGATGACCGTAGATTAGCAGGCATGGTATTTATGACAAATCAGGGAAATCTGACCAAGTGTGGAACCACGGTGCCCATTGACGGTCCGTAAATTGATCTATGGACCGTACTGTTGATCCGTAGAGTGACTGCGAGGGTTCCAGTACCTGATTTTTGAAGATTCTAAGTATGGAGCTACGGAGGGGATTGACGGACCGTGGATCGATCTACGTTCCGTACTGCTGGTCCGTCGTTTGCTTCAGAGAAGCTGATTTATGGAAGCTGAAATATTTTCTAAGTTTCAATTTACGGAAGGGACTTACGGACCGTAGATCCATCGACGGTCCGTAAGTCGGTCTCGTGGATTGAAGACGCGTACCTAAACAAAACTTTCCTTAATTTGTTTCCCTTTTAATTGAGGACTTGTTTTCTATAAATAGGGCATGTAAACCTCGTTTTTGGGGGTTAGACATTATTATTCTAGTTTTACTTTGTGACTTTGGAGATTAAGTTGCAACCCTAGCAATTATTGATTTTCTACATTCGTTTTGAAGATTTTTGGCTTTACAATTCAAATTAAATTTCTGGGTTTATTATTCTCTTTACGTAAGTTCATGATTTCTTCATCTACAATTATGAATTGTGTGCTTGCCAATATGAGTAACTAAATCCACAACTAGGGTTGTGGGAACCATGAGCGATTAACAAAGTATGAATAGTAAATAAGCAAGTCTTGAATAGTGTGTTGCATGTATTGATAATTCTTTCGTTTAGAAGTCTTTTTAACGGTGGCCAACGTTAGAACTCACCTTGTTGCTACTTGCCGGACCAAGGAGGTAATCAACAAGAAAAGAATTATCAACATAGATTTAGTGTGATACTATCTAATAGGCTAGTGTCGATTGGTGCGAAGTAAGAACTAAGCCAAACATCGATTATAATGTCTAATATGAGGTAAAGGTAAGGGTTAGTAAATTATACACACGTAGCCGGACCAAGGTGCGGGGTGAAATTCTCTAGATGTCGGACCAAGGATTTAGAGATACCTAACTTATCACTTTGCATGTAATACACTAGAAAAGGATTGTTGTTACTAGGATTACTGCGTTATGAGATTGTGGGGAACACGTATACCCTAGTTATTTCTCTTAGCTTGATAACAACCAAAGTTGAGTTTGATTACTGATTACTTATTAAGTTCTTACTATTTGTTTCACACAAGCACAACCTCCCTTTTAATTACCTGTTTCTGGGAATAATTTGACTAATTGAATATAATTGTTGGTTAAAGTAAAGTCTAAACCATTTTCCTCGTGGGATCGATTCCAACCTACAAGTTGGGTTCTTTACTTGATAACGATCGCTTATACTTCTGTAAGGAGGTGTAATTTGAACGTATCATATATATGTAAGTTATATTGTATAGTCAGTGTATACTTCATATATCGTCAAACTATATTAGCTTTTTTAGCGGATCATAATGTATAGTCAATGTAGAGCCCATACATATGTAAGTTATATTGTATATTTAGTGTATACTTCATATATATTTAAGTAATATTTAGTTTTTTGAGAGTATCATAATGTATAGTCAATGTATAGTTCACATATGTAAGCTATATTGTATAGTTAGTGTATACTTCATATATAGTTAAGTTATATCTAGCTTTTTGAGTGTATCATGATGTATAGTCAATGTATAAATCATATATATGTAAGTTATATTGTATAGTCAGTGTATATTTTCTATAACTTTTGGCAAGGTATATGGTATAGTCAATGTATACTTTTTATGACTTTTGACTATTTTTATGTTAATAAAAACACGGCAATATTAATTATAAACTAATTACTTTATTATTTATATTTGAAACTAGCCCATTTAAATTTTATTCTACTTTTAGGTTAGCTATATAAAGCCCTCTATGCTTAATAAAAAAGATGACATTAAAAAATGACTATAGTTTGGGATTAATTAGAGATCTATAACTATAGTCTGGTTTGCTCAATTACGAATTATAGCAACATGTTAGGAGGAGGAGAGATGCGAGGGAGACTAGGAAAGGGAAGAGAGAGGTTGAATACCTTGTATTCGTTGTATTAGGTTGTATCATGAATACAATTGATAGAACTGATTTGTATTAAAATAAATACAATTGTATTCATTTTAGGAGGAGGGAGGCGAATGAGATCGAGAGAGGGAGGTGATAGGGGAGCGAGATTGAGAGAGGATGAATACATGTTGTATTCGTTGTATCACGAACACAATTGATATAGATACACATACAGTTGATACAAATACAAATGTAAATGTCTGAATACAATTGATTTGTACCATAAATCAAATATAATTGTATCAATTGTATTAACGAACACACGTTGTGTCAATGAATACAATTAACAAAGAATACAAATTGTCATAATACAATTGATATATAATACATATACAGTTGATATGAAATACAAATACATTTGAAACATACTATATACAAAATATAATTGTCATATTTATATGGAATGTTTTTTGGGTTGCAACTGCTTAGGCGGGAGAGAGGGACAACAGGGAGAGAAAGAGGGTAGGTGGAGGAGAGAGGGAGAAATGAGAGAGAAATAATTTGCAAAATCCTATATATAGCTATAAATTGTAATATTTTAAGTAATAGTGGTTTATCGTAAATATATATCACATGTTTATTCTATTGTGTAATTTTTCCTGATAAAAATTTATAGACAAATTTCAATTAATACTTTCAACCCAACTGTTGCACCATATTTTAAAATATCAAGAATGATTTCCTGGAGTGTTTATTATAGACAAAAATCTTCATATATATCAGAAGGGATAGAGTCCTTTACAATAGAATCGTCTGCTACTAGATGATACTGTAGAGCCATCAAAATGGGCTTAGCTCATGGGACAGTCCAATCCAATTGTTATTGTGGTGGGATTGGGATAGATTTTTTAAGCTCATTTAAAATTAGAACTTATAAGCTCGACTCGTATAAGCCCTTGGCCCTTGAGGCTTTACTGGGGCGGGGCGGGGTTAGCCTATGGCCAAAAATATTTATTTAAGGGCAACTAATAGAAATCTCACTAGTGTATGAGCTAACTACTTATATGCACGGTATATTTTAATATTATGAATTTTATCAGATTTTGATGCATCCAGATACATGTATCTCGGGATACATAGACTCAAAATTATGTGTAATTTGTTCTAGACACACTCTATCCAAATGGATTCACATGTATCTAGGATACATAGACAAATACCGCGCCCTCACCTCCCTCCCATCTCACTCGTCACTCATTTATCTCGCTCGCGTATCTGGAATGCATCACACGAGATACATGTATTTCACGTATCTAGTATCCTAGATACATATTGCTAATCACACTAGATTTTTGCTAGTGCTATTGAAACAACACATTGTTGGCCATATTTGATTTGAAAATCTTCTCATTGTCTTGATGTAATAGAATTTTAAGTTTGAAAAGGAAAAAAAAATTGAAGGGCTAGCCCGCCCTAGCCGCGGCCCTTCTAGTATTGGGTTGGGTTGAGCATCTTCAAGCCCTTCCAAATGAGGAGCCGGCCCACCCTAATCCATCAAATTTTTTTGCCCGCGAAGCTTGAGCCGTGTGGAACTGGGCTAACCCTTTTTGACAACTATAGATGGAAGTGGTACCAGAAAAGTAGGTATACATAGGTTGCTTGAAGCAGAAGGTTCCATCTTTTGATCCCAACACTCTATGGTGATGACTACATGAATGATACCTCTGACAAAAGGTTCCTTGATGATGAGGTTTTGGAAGAATATGGAACAACAGAATAATGTTCATCTATTTACCTTATTGCAGCCTTAACAAAGCAGAAAAACAACTTACATTTATTAAAGTTTATTCTTCTTTTCTTTTTTCCTAAAATGAAGAATGAATGCATGCCTCACATGGTAAATAATTTAAGGGCTACAACAAATACTAGCTCTTAGATATATAGAAAATATATTATGGTCTTTACATCCTCATTATACATATGAGGTCGAAAAGGAGGGTGCGTAACAACCTTACTCTTACTTTATGAGAGTAGAGAGATTAATTCAAATACATCCTCGATTAAAATAAAGCATAACAAACATGAAGGAAAAGAGAATACGAAGTATAGCACCAATAAATAATACGATATTCGAAGCAAAGAGAATAATAAGTAATAAAACATATGCCAAAGAAATAAAAAAAGGGAATTTTTTATACCACTTGAGGGAAACTATATAGGATTAGTATCTACTAACTTTATGCTCTTGAGGGAAACTATATAGGATTAGCATTACAATCTACTAACTTTCTACTCTAATCCTTGATCTCCATATTTTCGATTGAGTCACATGATTAGTACGTGTATATGGCGGTGCGTACAAGAGACAAATATTTGTTTCTTTTAAACCTAACATAATGTGAATTTCCAGCAGATATGTTAAGGATGAAGGGGGGAAATACATGTGAGAAATAAAAACAAACCGCCTATTAAAGACAACGCGTACATCAAGATGCTATAACAAACTTTGCTCTATCCATTTGGTCCACCAGATGTGTTTGTAGCACTTTTAAGTTTTGTGGTGATGTGATAATTAATCAATTACCCTTCATTTTTAATCGAAATTTATGAATATAATCTTGTAATGAAAAATACGTTTAGCATAAAATGTGTTTCACCAATACTCCTGACATGAATTTGAATTAATCAAATTTTATTTGGGAAATTTACATAAATTCCACTAGTTTAGGGAGTTAATTACTTAGATATACTCTAGTTTGTAATATTACGTATTTTATCAAATTTTGGTGCCTCCAGATTTGTCAAGATACACGTATCTCGAATACATAGGGTTAAGTTTAGGTGTAATTTGTTTAGATACATTGTATCCAAGTGGATTCGCATGTATCTGAGATATATAACAAATCTCGCTCACCGATCCCTCGCCTCTCTCCTATGCGATCCCAAATATTTACAAATCACTCCAAATTTATACATTTATATATATATATATATATATATATATATATATATATATTATATATCTAATATGATTCATATATGTATCTGAAATACATACAAATCTCGCGAGTAGAATACTTATAACACATTAGGCAAAAAAATGAATGTTGGTTTGGTGTGTCCACATCCACAGTAGTGGTCCATTGGTTGGATAATTAGCTCACATGGTTTAGGGAATCACAAACAAAAAAAGAAAAGGTACTACATCTCTCTATTATTTGGTCCATGGAGGAACACACGTGGACATGATTAGGTGAATTGCCATCAATTGAACTACACTAGTATTTTTAAGATGTTGATAGTTTCTTGGAAAAGAGAAAAAGAATGGATCTTTGAAAATTCTAATGCCAACCACCTTAAGGTCCAAAAGTATTGGACAAGGACTCAACACTAATCTTAATTTTGCATTCTAATTCTACAATGTAAATAGAAAACAAAGACATCTTATCATCTTCTTGTTGTCCTTCTAGAATAACTCAATTAACAACTCTAGGGGAGAAGAAAGTGATTTTGGCAAATTAATCTTGCATGCATAATCAAAAGTAATTTTGGTTATAAATTTTTTTAACCCTTTTCTTTAGATATATAACACCTATATTTTCTGCTATTTTCCCTTTCAAATCATATAGTTTTATCAATTCTTATATTTTTGATTGTGTAACATTTAACTTTAAATTTGTGATATTGTTCTTCTTCTTTATTGAATTTTCGAAAAAGGGTCAAAATATTCTTAAATTATGTGAAATGAATAAAAATGTCATTCCTTTATAGTTTGGTTCAAAAATGTCCTTACCGTTAATATTTTGGTACAAAAATTATCCTTGTCGTTGATAGTTTGATCCAACAATGCCTCTATACTTACTAGATGGGTCAAAATGTGTTTTTTTTAATAATTAATATATTTTTCTTTTTTTCTTTAAACACATCTTATTCCTAATAAAAATATTATTAAGGAACCCTATTCTTGTTTTCTTTCTTTTAAAATCACTTTAACTAATAAAAATGTAAGAAATTATTAATCTTATTTTATTGATTAAAATAGAATAAATACAGGTACTCTTTTAACATATAATATATGTTATATATCTAATATCATAGTAAATTCATCATTAATTTTTATTTATATAATAATAAAAACAATTATAATAAAATAAGAAATATTTTTATTTCTTATTCTTTTCTGAATTGAAGTAGGAAAAATATTTGTTAATTAAAAATAATATTATTATAAAAAGAATGTGTTAAAAGAGATATTTTTGACCGATTGAATAACAATAAGGATATTTTTGGACCAAAATATTAACGGTAAGGATAATTTTAAACCAAACCATAAACAAAGGACTTTTTTGTTCATTTCTCATAGTTTAAGGATATTTTTTAGAGAAAATTGTATGAAATAGCAAAGTATTAATTCAAATTAAATGATATAGCCATAGTTTATTTTAATTGTAATTCGCAGCAAACATCCTCTTTTTTTGCCATCTGATTCGGTATACAATTAGTCATTTTCGATATACAATTAGCCATTTTATACATTTAGGTATAAAATGTGTTTGTGTTTGTATAAAGCGAGAGAAAAGTGTATATACAAATACAAATACATATATTTTCGTTCTATACACTTATAATTATACAAATACAGATCTTATTATACAAATTACAATGTATAAATGAATTTATACAAAATTGAACAATTTGTATAAAATTGGATGTTTGTAGCGAAATATACAAATCAAAAGCTCCATAGCAAACATAAAATTTGTTATGGAGTGCAATTATGCAAACTATAGCTATGACATACAAATATGATTTTTATGTTTGCTATATGTGAAAGTTACTTTATTTTTTAACTATTTTCCGTTAAATATTTAATGAGAGGAATGTGCCAACAATATTTTAAGTTTATAGTATATGTTTATTGTCTGAGTCTTGCTAGTTACAAAAGTGTGAAGGTTGGCAAAACTAACTTGTTTGGAATACTAAACTTTTGGTTTACTCCCACGTTGAACCAAATAAAAAAACTATACTAAAAGATTAGGTTTGAATTCAACCGTATTGTATGAGATATCAAGGTCAACATCAGACTAAAAGTGCTAATTTACTTGGTTTATAAGATCAGAAATAGGTTTACAATTTAAAAAAAGAATTAAATTGGAAGAGCTAAACTGTGCTAAAGAACATTAATATACCAAAAATACCCCTACTATTCAATTAAGTATTTAATTCCCAAAAGTAAATATCTCGTGATTATAAGTTTTTTTAAGTTGCATAGAAAGATGGAAAATGTTTATGCAACTTTTGAAGGTACTAATGCTTAAGACCCACATAATCTTGTGATTT
Organism: Solanum stenotomum; assembly: GCF_019186545.1. Classification (NCBI taxonomy): domain Eukaryota; kingdom Viridiplantae; phylum Streptophyta; class Magnoliopsida; order Solanales; family Solanaceae; genus Solanum; species Solanum stenotomum. The sequence continues at coordinate 20,192,186 of NC_064290.1, forward strand.
TTTTTAAAAAGAAAAAAAATCAAAGTCAATCACATCTTTAGAGGCTCCTCATCAAATAACAATTCACATTTTAAAGTTGCTTTATTACCATTATAAAAGATAAAATAATTGGCTTTTATAAACGTACAATTTTGTTTAAATCTAATTATCTTGCCATGGTGGGACCAATAATGAGTAAAATAAGACACTAGTTTTAAAGCAAACAAACAACAAATTAAATTGAACTACTAGTAACAATATGAGCCACGAGTTGGTACGAGGCACCATGTTTTAACTACTACTCCTCTATCTCAATTCATGTGATACACTTTATTTATCGAGAATCAATAATTTAAGTTTGATTAAGAATTTATTCATGAAATCTTTAATTTTTTTAAAATAAAATTTATATATTTTTAAACTATGTAAAAAAGTAGTATAAGTCACGATAATTGACAATTCAAAATATTTAAAAAATAAGCTTACTTGAATCTCAAAATTCAAAATGTGTCACATAAATTGGAACAGAGAAAATAGTAAAAATATGAGCCACGAGGTGCGTTTGAAGTGTTCATCTAAATTTTAACCTGTCGCAATGAAGTTTTAGTAAAACTTGTGTGGTTAGCAAAACTTTGTTGCAAATTAATAGACTAAAGCTTTTTGTGATTCATTCATAGTACCTTAATTTAGTCTTGCTACCTATCAGAGATTCATACAAAGTGAATTAATTTACATATCCTTTATTTTTCTTTTTTCTTTTTACAGTTTAGCAAAGCCTTCCAAGTGTCAACTTACTTGTTTTTGTCCATGTATATTAGTTAAAAAATCACACCTTTTTATTTATATTTATTTGTTTATGTTTAACTAATTTATTTCTTAAAAAGTACTCTTAATAAATAATTTACTATATCACTTCTAATTACTATAAGTTATTTAAATATTGAAAAATGAATAATATTTAATAATAAGGATAAAAGGTCGACATAAAATAATAAATTATTTCTTGATTTTTTAAATCGGATAAATAAAAATGGGCATCTATATATAATATAATTGACAAATAAAAATATAGAAGAGGTATTGAAGAAATGAATGTATTACAGAGCGATTTGCTTGAAAAAGAAATTGAAAGAGAATAAATATTTCCAAACAAAGGAATACAATTATTGTTTTCCATGAAAAATGCAAACAAAGAAATACAATTATTGTTTTCCATTAAACTGCATTCAAAAACAGAGGCCCCTCCCAATCTTGCCTGTCTCACTCTGATTCAATTATGAGGAAGATGTTCCTAAACCAATCTTTTTTTATACAGTATCATAATTGAAAAGACAAAAATGGCCTCATTAGAAAGCTCAATGATATGGAATCAAAAGGCTATTGACATCTCTTGTAATTACAGGGTAAAAATAAACATAAAAGGGTAAATTATCTCGTGATTGAATAAGTATTGTTAGACAACTATTAATCAAACTGAATAAGTATTGTTAGACAACGTATAATAAACGAAAAGAGTCCGCAAAATTGATCGTTGTGGAGCCTCGTAAGTGTCCCAATGACGCATTATGAATCTTGAGCAGGTCACAAAAATGTAAGAATTATATTAATCCGTTGACTAATTGCTGATTAAATGGAGAATCCCTACTTGTGGCCATGGAATAATTTGTCCCTATCAGTATTTGTATCGAAAAACACATAAATAAAATGTATTCTATTCATATATCACTTTAATATTTGATTACTATGATTAAACTATTTGATTTAACGTTCACATATAGTACCTTTAGATTTAATGAGGAACTCATAAAAGTCGTCAGCTAGAATAAATTAGGGAAAGATACTTTATAACAACACTGAAAATGCTTGAAATCACCCCCCTCTTCTTTCAATGTCATTATTATACAAGGAGAATGAATTATCAAGAATAATTATACTCTCTTCATTCGTTTTTACTTGTCAATAATAATTTGATATACCTTTTAAGAAATAATAAATTAAATGATAATTTACTACTTAATAATAAGAATAAAATAAATATCAAATGATAAATTATTTTTTGATTTTTCAAATTAGACAAGTAAAACTAAACCTCTTTTTTAGTACAATAGAGAAGTAAAAGTGAATGAATGAAGTATTACTTAAGACCAAAATTGAGAACCATTTCAAGCTTACTTTTCTTTTTTAATCTATTAAAAATGATTATTTTCCTTTTTATATCAATTCTTTAATTTTAACTTTTTACATATCATATTTAAAATCATAAAATTAAAAAAATATTTTGATAAATTTAATATATTATTTTTATTTAAAAATTCAAAAATTCAAAAAAAAATTATTTTCTTGAATTTAATATCATATCAAAATCATAAAAACAAATTAAATAAGAGTACAAGTGTAACACTTAGGGGTCGTTTGGTTGGAAACAAGTTATCCCAGGATAAGTTATCCTGGGGTTAGCTATACTCCCATCACTATGATATAAATAGTGGAATAAGTTATCCCAAACATAACAATCAAACAACATAATTTTTTTTATCACATTACTATTATTTTTAATCCCTCACACTAAACGAGTCCTTTGAAAAGCACATAAAAAAGAAGTGAAAATTTTAGGTGGAAAATAAAAGGGTTTGACAGAAAAAGCCCATAGATGTAGATGTACCCGAAGGGTAGGGTCCAATAATTTAGTTGGTTAATTAAATTAAAATAAGAAAGTAGAACAAGTTGAGGTGTCAAATGGCAGTTGACACATGCCCACACAACTCAACTCACAACATCAATTACCTAAAACCAGGATCAACTACACAAATCCCTAAAATTTCAGACCAAATCCTCTAATTATTATACAATAAAATTATCTGTAAACTAATTACAACTAAATATGTGTGCTAAACATAATTTAATGACCTAGATTTTTTTATAATCAATATTATTTGGTTTCCCTAAGGTATTGATACTTGTTGCTTGGTAAAAAAGTTTGATGGAGAATCTCATAACTCTGCATATGAGTCTATATACATGTAATCCAACCAAAAAGAGTTGCACCATTAATTGTCTCTTCTTCCTATTTACACCCCCAATAAAATAATAACTAATAATTTTAAAATCGCTAATTTTAACTTGTTCATTATATTAAAGTTGAAAATAAAATAATTTATCATTTAATTTTTAATTTATTTTTATGATTAAATATAGTCATTTTTCAATAATTTTTTCAAAACATTAAATTTTGATATAATAAAATTATTATATTTTTTTACCTTTTGAAGGGATGTGCCTAAGTTAATTCTCGACAAGTAAAGGTAATAGAGAGTACAGTGCTTACCACTTGTAATTAAAAAAAGAAGCTTTTTTTTGTACAATCTCTCTCTTAAATTATTCTAGGTAAGTGTATTTTCGAATATGATTTTTATACTGTTTTTAATTTTATTTAAAAAAAAAAAAAAAAACAAAAAAATATAATATGATGTAAAAATTAAGGTTCACAGTCACAGTTTTGTGTGTGTTTGTTAAAAAGGTAGTAGCTGTTAGTTGTTATAGTAAAGGGTGTTTGTGTTTTTAGTTAAAAGCTTATTAGTTTAGCTTTAATAATTTAATTGCTCACGCACATGCTACCTGAAACGCCTGTGTATAGCATGTTAATCTCACAAACACACCTTCTTATGCTCCCTCTTACACCCCATTTTTGGGCGTTTCTGCCTCTTCATTGCTTCTTTCTCAATTTTCCTTTTTTTTCTTTGTTATTGCTTCAACTTATCTAATTTTATCTCTTTTTTTTTGGTACATATTTTCTGCTTTTATGTTGTGAGGTTTATGGGATGGGTGGAGTGAAGCTGCAACTTGTTTGTTTGGTGCTGGAATTATGTGCCTTTGCTTTCTCTAAGGGATCTGCAGGTAAATTCTTCTCTTTCTCTACTTCTTCAACTACCTAATTATTTATTTATTTATTTATTTATTTATGAGTTTTGTGCTCAGTAAGTTCAGTATTGGTAATTTTGAGTTCTGAATTTTGGTCCCAGATTTGATAATTTTGTAGCACTCAAATCAGATTGATTCATCTGGTGTGTGTGTGAGAGGGAATGAGACTATTACATTCTGAATTTTGTTACTCATGTTTTTATGCCAAACTGAAAATTTTGCCTTGAGTTCTCTAGCTTGGTTTTGTTTTTGCAATTTAACTGTTTCATTGATCACTGATTTTCCCTTTTAGAGTCCCTACTTATTTCATTCTAATTAAAGCTTCTTACCGGTTGGTTGCAAATTGATGCCGCAAGGGCTATATTAATCCGCCATGGGATAATTAGCCTGGTTTTATTTCAATGACGTGCCATCTTGTTGGGATGTATTGCCTTGTCGATTTATTTGCAAATAAGTTATTCAGACATGTAATGTAAGACCATGGTAAAAAATGATAAACTGTTCATGTTCATCATCCCCTCCGTATACGCTTTATGATTGTAATTAATCTAAGTACGTTGAAAAGGAGGGAAATGATTTTGCTAATGTCTTTTTATCTGTGTTCGACCTGTCATTTCCACTAAGTTTTTTGTGAAATGGAGAATCTTTTCAAATGAAGAACTGCATATCTAACCTAATATAATTTTTTTGGAATTCATTTTAGGCGTCAGTTTATCGCCCTCTCCGTCAGCATCCTCTGCAGTTCCTCCTGTTGAAGAGGGAATACCCTCTTTTGTCTCTCATGGGAATGCATCCACAAGTAATGCACCTGCTCCTGCATTTGAGTTAAATGGTCAGACCGTATTCTTGGTTTCCAAATCTATTAACCAAATTTGATGCTTTATGTTATTCATCTTATGTTTTTTTTTTAACTCAGTAACATCTCCTCCTGCAAATGTCTTTCCACCACTGATGTCCCCCCCTGTCCCTCCACCGAGAGAAGTTCTTACACCGTCTCTGCAACCAAGTGCACCCATAATATTGCCACCACCTAGTTCAGCTCCGCCCGCAATCAATTCAGCCCCACCACAAATTGTTTCTCTACCATCTCCTCCTCCTCCAATAGTGTGGAATGATCCCGCTCCAGTTCTGCCTCCGAGTGCTCCTAAGAGAGAGCATCGACATACTGAACAGCCTGTTGTTGTTCCAGAAGCTCCAGGTATGTGGCTGACTGTAGTCATAATGTTGAAATGACTTGATTTCTGTTTAAGTTGATTACTTTTTTGGAGAGCAGCACCAGTCTCGTCACCTGGAAGGAAATCTACTGAAGATGCACCAACTAAAGCTCCACCGCTACCTGGATCTATGCCACCCAGTGAGAGCAAGTCTCCAGAGAGTCCTCTCCCCTCAATTGCCCCGGGTAATAATTGGCTGACGATAATTTTGGTTTTGACACAGTATCTTAAGATAGAAAATGATTATCACATTATTTTGTTTTGCTGTTATTTAACTCAGTCCTGAATGCGCCTGCTCCAAGGGGAAAGCCGCGAAATTCACTGCCCACCCCCCCAAGAAATCCAGAAATTTCACCATCCATTCCACCAGGTATCCTTGTCTTTTTTCTAAAAGAAAGTGTGACATTCATGTTAGAATGAAGTTCAGAGTAAATTAGATCTGATCACGGATGCCATTAAATTTTGTACATTATTTTGCTCAGTCCTGAATGCACCTTCTCCAAGGGGAAAGCCACAAAATCCTCTGCCCACCCACCCAATCATTCCAGAAGTTTCACCATCTATTCCACCAGGTATTCACACTATATTTATCTAGTGCTCCCTCCATTTCATTTTATACGGTGGTGTTTGATTGGGCACAGAGGTTAAAAAGAAAGAAAGAAAGACTTCCAATGCATACCAAATGTAGCCTTAGAATTTGTCTTCTTAAACATATGATGATATTTTTATGGCTATAGGAGCATGTCATGAAAGGGTAAAATGAAAGTTTTAAGGTTGAAGAGTTTCTTAATATAAAAAGGTGTCATTCTTTTTAGAACAGACTAAGAAAGAAAGATTGTCATATAAAAACGGCACAAAGGAAGTATGTGATACTTCGTAAGAAAAAAAATGAAGTGTAAATTAGATGTGATCATGAATGCATGAATTTTTACATTATAGAGCTTTCTCTCATTGCATTCAGTCCTTAATGCGCCTTCTCCAAGGGAAAAGCCACAAAATCCACTGCCCGCCCGGCCAACCAATCCAAAAGTTTCACCATCTATTCCACCAGGTATACTTCCTCCGTGTATTTAGTGAGTGATATTTCTGCAAATAAATTGTTTATAAACAAGATCTGATCATCTATGCGCTGAATTTGCAGCGACAGTTGCACCACCTCCGAGGAGGTTGCCTAACAATTCACCACCCAGCCATCCAAGACATCCTCTAAAACCTCCATCCGTTTCACCAGGTAGCAGTGCTTGCTAGTGTTGCTCATGTACATGTACTTTCATATTTCAACCAAATATTTTTTGGCTTGATGCAATCTACACATATTCTTGGCAATTGTACCTCAAGTAGTCACCTCCTCAAGTAAAAAACCAAATCAATAGAATCTTAACTAGAGGCTTGCTTGCTTCCAAATTGTTAATGATTGCCAATGTAGAACTAGCTAAGAAAAATGAACTGATGCCTACTGAATGTGTTCGAAGTTGAAATAGTCAGTGCTCCTCTTTTTGGATTGTCCTTGCCTTCAGAAAGATATAAGAATGTGTTTTATTTCGTTTTCCCATTTTTTCTGTTAAATAGCTACTTGGTTTTCAAAGTGGCATTGTCAGCATATTTAATTTGAGTCAGTGTTATTACTGTAGTTAAGCATGATATATCCCCTGTATCAACTCCGTGGCCAAGCATCAACCGTAAAAGAGCAATTGCTCCAACTGTTGCACCTACTAAGGGAATGAACCATCAGCATCCAGCAAAAGGTATATCAATATTTTTCTGCTATCATTTCTTATCATCAGCAGCACGAGGAATGGCCAATTATGTCACCGAAGGATTTCTTCTCCTCTTGTCGCTCATACTGAACACAAAGCCATGGGGTGCTCCTCCTCATAAATTCCCTAATTCTCCCCCTGTGGAAGGATCATATCCTCCCTTATCTGCACCTTCAATCTCATTTCAGAGGGATCACTACCTAAAAGATAATATGACAGAAATCACTCCGTCATCCTATGAAGTTTATCCTCCTGTTTCAACTGAACTAGGTTCTGTATCTTACTTGAGAAATGTCAGTTGATAGCCTCATTCTGATATACGACACTAACCAGAATTCAGTCAATATTTAATGAAGGTCCATTGATTTCTCCATCTCCTTCGTTTCACTCAAAATCATATCCAAAGACTAACCTTAGGCACCACTCTCATTCACCATTAACTGCAGGTTTGTGGTCATTCTAGTCATCCTCAGTTGACCATCCGTTTGCCTCTCTGAAAGAAAAATGAATAGCGAAAAGAAAAAAAGTGATTCTGATAACTCCTACTTTACAGGATTGTCAGTACCACCGATGCTTGCGCCTTTAACTTCTCCAGAAAGTCATGATTCTCCTGCAATATCACCGTCTCCAAGTGCTTCATCTAGACCAACTAAAAGTAAGAGTATGGCATATGTTCCCTTTTCATGCAATCCATAGTCAAGGCATTAACCTTATATTTTATTTTCATTCCTATGCATAGTTAATGCTTATCTCTATATCATCTTTGTCATTGCAAGAGCCATTTCTTTCCCCTAAAATGTCTCCCTCTGGGTCTTCACCAAGGCATCCAAAGATACCGCATCCATTTCAAGCACTACCACCTCCACCTCCTAATGAAGGTATGTTTTATCTGCCTCTGATTTCTCCTCTAAATGATATAGATTTTACATGCACAAGTTGCCAGGTTTTGCCCCATTGACTATTCTAAACATGACGTTGATGTTGCAGATTGCGCTTCATTGGCTTGTGCGGAGCCTTTCACAAATGGTCCACCCAAAGCACCTTGTGTTTGTGTCTTGCCCATGCGAATTGGACTACGCCTTAGTGTAGCACTCTACACATTCTTCCCTTTGGTTTCAGAGTTAGCTACAGAAGTTTCTGTTGGGGTATTTATGGATCCAAGTCAAGTTCGTATAATGGGAGCAAATTCAGCCAGCCAGTATCCAGAAAAGACCATTGTCCTTATTGATTTGGTACCCCTCGGAGAAAAATTTGATAACACTACAGCATTTATGATATCACAAAGATTCTGGCACAAACAAGTTGTTATAAAATCACTTTTTGGTGATTATGATGTATTATATGTGCAATATCCAGGTATAGAATCATTCCTAATGCCATTGTGTCATCTTGATGCCACATGCTATGTCCCGAGTAACTAAATAGAATTGTTATATGTACAGGTCTTCCTCCCTCTCCACCTTCAGCAGCTTCAGACATTGATACCATAGGTAGCCAACCATATCCTGGTGATAATAACGGAAGGACCATACAGCCCCTTGGAGTTGATGTGAGGGGGCAACAGCATAAAAGTGGGCCGAATCGGAGTGTCATAGCAGTAATTGTGTTGTCAGCCTCTGTCACAGTTATTTTATGTTGTGCCGTTGCATGGGTTTTGCTTTTCAGACATAGAGATCACGGATATCAGTTAGAACCAACTCCACCAACTACATTACCATCCCTTGCAAAGTCATCAGGTGAAATCCTTCTCTTGACATGTAAATGATCTACTGCCATGTGGTTTGCCTAGTGTTCGTATTCTCTGTGTTAGTTTTCTTCTTTCATGCTGAAAAAGACATTCAAACAGTAAACTTCAGAAGCCTAGCCTTTCATTATCGCCATGCCTTTGTAGCATGCCAGGAAAATACTATGTTAGGGGAAAGTAAATCATATTGGAGTTTTGAATATGCTATATGTTGCTCAACTCGGTTACTTTTACTACTTATCCTGAGCATACAATGGAATGAAATGTCCAAAATTATGAAATGGAATATAGGAAAAGTTATCTGGTTAGTTGCATAATGTTAATATGGTGAGTCATCCAATATCTTTTGACTGGAATATCTTGAAGTATCAACTCTTAATGGGTGCATTCAGGAACCTTCAAACTTCACAAATTTATTAATATGCATCTAAAATGTGTACAAATATGTGATTCTCACAAGTCTTGTGTAATAAAGACTTAATAGAATTATTTCCTGATCTTTATGCATGGTGTAGGGATTGCAGCCTCCATGATTGGGAGTAGGCCGAACTCTCCTACATTATCCTTTAGTTCAAGCTTTGCTGCTTATACTGGTTCAGCTAGAACATTTTCTTCAATGGAAATTGATAGAGCAACTGACAGCTTCAATGAAGCAAGAGTACTAGGTGAAGGGGGATTTGGTCGTGTTTATAGTGGTGTGCTTGATGATGGGATGAAAGTGGCAGTGAAAGTCCTCAAGAGAGATGACCAACAGGGTGGTCGTGAATTTTTGGCTGAAGTAGAGATGCTTAGCCGCCTCCATCATAGGAACTTGGTCAAGTTGATAGGTATATGTCTTGAGGAGCGCAGTCGCTGTTTACTTTATGAGCTCATCCCAAATGGCAGCGTGGAATCTCACCTTCATGGTAATATTCAATTTGGATCACTCGTAACTTTTTTGGTTGAAGTCATGTGTATTTAGATTTCAGACTGGCTAAAAAACAGTCTTTCAGGTGTTGACAAGGAAAATTCTCCACTTGATTGGAATGCCCGAATGAAAATAGCACTTGGTGCTGCCCGAGGCCTGGCCTATTTACATGAAGATTCCAGTCCCCGTGTCATACACAGGGATTTTAAGTCTAGTAACATCTTACTGGAACATGATTTCACCCCGAAAGTGTCTGATTTTGGTTTGGCTAGAGCTGCATTAGATGAAGGAGAAAGACACATATCCACTCGAGTCATGGGAACTTTTGGGTAAAATATTCATCTGACTTAATATTTGTATTTTCATTAGGCCAGCCTTCGTCCCGTTTATGACTGACAAAGTCCCAAACCCCTTAAGCAGATCAGCTGGTCTGCTTTCCTGGAGTATAATTTTTTTTCCTTTTGAATGCCTTATTTATTTGTCCTCAATCAATTGAAACTGACTATGCATAACATTTCATTCTTTTGTTGTACACTTCTGACTTTGTTATTTTACCAGGTACGTAGCTCCAGAATATGCTATGACAGGGCATCTACTTGTAAAGAGTGATGTTTACAGCTATGGTGTTGTCCTTCTTGAGCTGCTAACTGGAAAAAAGCCAGTGGATATGTCTCAGCCACCAGGTCAAGAGAATTTAGTGGCTTGGGCACGCCCACTCCTAACGAGTGAAGAAGGTCTGGAGTTGATTGTGGACCGTAATTTGGGGCCTGATTTCCCTTTCGATGACATTGTAAAAGTAGCTGCTATTGCGTCAATGTGTGTTCAACCAGAGGTATCACACAGACCTTTCATGGGTGAGGTTGTCCAGGCCTTAAAGCTGGTATGTAACGAATGCGGACAGACAAAAGACGTAGTGTCTCGAAGTTGTAGCCAAGATAATCTGTCTATTGACATGGATACTAGGATTAGTACAACTTCAAGCCAAGTCCTGAACCCTATACAACCTCAATCCCCAGTTTCTAACTCTGACAGTGAGCTGGATGTTGAGAGGGGACTTTCAATGTCAGATTTACTGAGTCCGTTAGCAAGATACGGAAGGCAAGAATCTGATTCATTTAGGAGGTATTCTAGCTCAGGTCCTCTGAGAAAAGGAAAAACCAGGAGGCTATGGCAGAAAATGAGAAGATTATCTGGAGGTAGTTTGAGCGAGCACGGCGTGATGTTTGGGTTACGGCCTGGATCCCACTAATTGAAGTTTTCATCTTTGATTTTGATAAATGTTTCTGCAAAATGTCAATTTTCGCCATCCATGCTGGATATACTAGATTGAGCATGGAATTGTACAGCACCTTCTTTATCAAGACATAGAATGAGGAAGCAAACACCAACATACTCAAATTGTCCTGAATGCTATCGCGTAATCCATGAGTATGATAAACCCTCCGCCAAAAGCTGGGAAGAACTGTGCGCGACAAGATATCTGAATAGTGATTTCATCTTATGTAAGAAGATTGTATTTATTGTAACATGCTAATTGTTCATAAAAGGAATCATAGTTCTTTATCTTCTGGTATTGAGTTTGAACCTTGGAGGCAAACGAGTGATCTGCTGCTAAGATCTCATCCTTTGAACTTTCCTCTTCCACAATGCCATTTTCATTAAAAATCAGCATGGGTTTACTAGGCTTCACCCCATCCTTCAACTTATCATAACTCTTCTTATCACACACAACATTTTTGTGTTCATTACCCCACACCTTCAAGTACTTTTCCACTTCTAGTAACAAATGGCCATCATTCTATGGATTAAGAAAAGTGTCTACCTATCTTTCATCCAATGATTCATTTGAGATGACAAGTGATTCATTTGTGCCTCAAGATGCTTGATTAATGCTGAATGGGAACTCAAACTAATGAGGGATATTTTAGGTATGAAACTCATATTCTCAATAGTCTAAGTATGAAACTCAAAAAAAGGAGATAATTCAGATGTGTTTGAAACTTCATTCTATTTTTTATGTAAATAAACATGATTATATTTGTTGTAAATTAATTATTTTATTGTATGTATAGTTGAAACTAACTTTTTTTAAAGGTGTAAATTAGACGATTTAAAATCATCTTATTAAGTGTAAAATAAATATCTAATAATTATTATGAGAAAAAGGATAAATATATCCCCGAACTTTCGAAAATAGTATGTCAATACCCTCCGTCATACTTTTTGTCCATCAGAGCCCTTGCCATCCAATAATCAATGCACATTTGCCCGTCAAACTAACGGAACACTCATTTTGTACATGTGGCTCAATCATAAGCCACAACCCGAGTTGACCAATTATTTAACCCAAATTTTAAATACCCGTTCATAACCCATTTAACCCACCTGATTTACCCACAAATAAACTATAGACCAAGTCTGCCAATGTACCGGCCACCACCGTCGGAGACACCAAAAATTAATCCCATTGTATTAAATCTTATATCTCACTAGTACACACTCTATAATATCATGTACCTAGGCCCAAAATTCCTATCAAACTAGTACTAAATAATTGTATAATTTACCTAAATTTCATAGTGTTAAGAGCTAATTACATTATTTCCTTACTCTTTTTCAAATTACCAAAATCCCTTAAAATTTATGGATTTCGGATACATCACTGGACTTCCGGATACATTAACAGACATCCAGATACATAGGTGAGGGATGTATCTGAGAGGGGGATAGGTATGTATCAGCGAGAGGAGAGTGATGTATTCAAGAGGGAGTTTTTAATTTTTTTTTTAAATGGTAGAGAATTTTAGAGATTATGATAAAATAATATATGTATTTAGGTAATTTTTCCTAAATAGTACCATACATAATACATGAAATATTTCTCCTAATACACTACCAAATGACCCTTAATTAAATAGAACCAAAAAAAATTATTTTCCAAAAATACCCTTACTAAAATTGACACATTGATTAGACATGTCTGCTTCAACATCAAGTCTCCTATAATAAGAGAATATCAGTAGTGATACATAATCTATACGATAATGACATAGTTCTATACACGTGCCAAAATTAGTTGAAAAAAGACTACAAAGACTCGAAAGTGTTTTTTAAGCTTCTTGGTCATCCAGTGTCGACAACTTCACCCATATGGCCATTTATGTCTTTGTCCCATAAGTTGCTGTTTTCATTTTGCTGATGGTCACTCTATGCCTAACCCCAATATTCTAACTTGAACATGATTGATCAATTCAAGAATCGACTCCAACACTCAAATCGAGACCTGACTTCCCAATCAGGACCCGACAAACCACAACCGATGAGAGACCAAAAATTACCCCAACTTCTAAACCCGACCATATTTTAAATTTCTCTTTTTGTGTGTATATTGGGGGGGGGGGGGTGTAAGGATGAGTAAATAATACTTCCTTCGTCCCATTAAATGTGACACCATTTGACTTAGCACGGTATTTAAGAAAAAAGAAAGATTTTTTGAAATTTGTGATCTAAAATAATTCTTAGATATTTGTGTGGTTGAAAATCATTTCATTAAGGGTAAAAGGGGTATTCTAAAGTTAAATTATTTCTAATTATGGTAAGGTGACCCTTTTTGAATTACCTAAAAATCCAAAGAAAAAATAAATATCAGAAATAATAATAGACGATGAAAAATATACACAAATAGAATACGTAGATTATGAATTAGAAAGCAATGATAGTATATATGAATTATCGGAAAATGAAATAGATAATGACATAGAAATAGAATCAGATAATGAATTCTATAATATAACAAATGACTGAAGCAGATATACAAACAATAAATAAAGAAGAACATCAAGACGAAGAATATTTAGAACAGAAAATAATATTTGATAATAGTATATTTGAACAAATAAAAGGAAAAGAATTAGACCTAAGCGTAGCAAAAATATTCGAAATACCAACAGTAAGAAACTGGTTTAAACGACAAAAAGAAGAATATTATGTAGTAAGTCAAAGAGAACATATCATAGATTGCAAATACACTAAAGGAAAGGCCAAAATACCAATAATAAATAAACGAATAATAAATAAAGAAATACAAGATATTAAGGCTAAAAATCCAATTAAATATGTACATTTAGGAGGAACAGAAATATTAATAAAAGCATGTTTTAGAGAAGGAATAGATACACCCATAGAAATATACTTAGCGGATGATAGAATTATACAACCCATAGAAAAAAGTATAATAAGTGCAGTAAGAGGTAACCTCATATACCAAAAATTTAAGTTTATAATAAGTGCTAACTACTCAGTAGCAATAAATGACAGAAATATAGATAAATCACTAGTATTATACTGGCGAATGTCAGGGATAGAACTAGCCCCAGGAAGTAAAATATTTACAGCTAGATGTAAAAACTTATATGTTCTAACAACAAAACATAAAATAACAGCAAAAAATAAAATAGATAAAATAAAAATAGAAGATCCCTTTGAAAGAATAGTTACAGTCATAGATAAAAATGATTATAGTTATAATGAAATTGATATAGAAGAAGATTTAGAAATAGTAAAAGAAAGACTAAGCACATCGAAAAGAATAAACAATGAGATACCCCAAATATCATCAAAAATGAGTACCTCAAGGAGAATAGATAAAACCCCACAAAAATCAATGGAAGAAGAAATAAAACCACATCATTACTACATAACGGGAATAATGGAACAACGAAAATATTTAATATTAATAGATACAGGACGAGAAGAAAACTATATTACAAGAGAATTAGTGACGGAAGATGAAATAATAACTATTGAACAATCATGCCCCGAACTACCAAAAGCATTAATGTATACCGAAGAAACTACAGAAAAAGAAATAATCATTGGAGGAGTACCAATAGTGATAAAATTCAAAATATATCAAGGAAATGAAAATATCATTTTAGGAATAAAATGGCTAGAACAAGTAAAACCATATAATCTAGAAGACAAACAGTTAACAATAAATTATGAAAATAAAAGAGTAATAATAAAAAAGACTTTAGTATAATAAAAATATGAAAATATATATACTTGCAAAGATAATAATAGAAGGATATTACAACCGATATTATACATCAATGATAGATACAGGCGCAAAAGCTAATATATGTAAATACAATTGTTTACCAGAAGATAAGTGGGAAAAATTAAAAACACCGATAGTAGTAACAAGATTTAATAATGAAGGAAGAATGATTACATATAAGGTAAAAAATATAAAAATACAAATATGGAATAAGATATTAAATATAGAAGAAATATATAACTTTGAATTAACTACTAAAGATATGCTATTAAGAATGCCATTTTTAGAAAAATTATACCCACATATAATGGAAAGGGTGCCACATAAAATGGGACGGAGGAAGTAATAATTTAAAATTTTGTAAAATACTTTTTAGAAACAACTCCTTAAAAAAAAGGGAGGGGTGGGGTTAAAAGTGAAAAAAGTAAAATTCTTTTTAAAAAATTAATTTTTTTCGGAAGGGAAAGGGGGGGGGGGGGGGGGGG
>NC_064290.1:20207253-20249141 GCF_019186545.1 Solanum stenotomum
TCGAAATAGGGTGAGATGAGAAATAAAAATTCTAAAATATTTTTTTTGGTCGGAAGAGGGCTGGAGCAGGTTCGGGGGAGAGAGGGGTTAGGGGTACAAAAGATCGAAATATTTTTTAATTTTTAATTTTATTGTTTTGATGGGAGGATCAGGGTAAGGAAAAAAAAACTATAACTTGAAGTTTTGAAAAAAGTTTCCCTTTATTCTTGAAGAAAATTAATTTTCCTTAAATTTAAAGATAATTAATTTATTCGAAAAACATACCTTTAAGTCGATCAAACATGAAAAAAAAAGGTGTTTTCTTTTATACCAAACACATCCAATTACCACACCTAGATGAAAGGAGCTGATCCTTTCACGTCCAAACAGAAAACATCATGCTAAATAAGAAAATGCAAAACATCAAGGAGCAAATTAGCACAGATGGCAGTACATACAACAACATACTCTACAGTCTTGGATAGCTTGACGCTTGCTGTCTACTAGCATAGTAACCATTTTCCAGCATATCTTTTACATGCAAATATAAATGCTCCATTCCAACTATTACACATACTGTTTAACTTATATAATGGCAGCCTACTATTGCGCTAAAATAACTCAGCCTTTCGACTTAGGGGTACACTTGCCCACATGGTCCTTGAAATGTTGCATCTCAGCCAAAACTTCATCCTTCGGCCGGTACAACATATCAATCATACGCCATATCTGTACAATCCAATCTAATGATTAGAGCCAAATTATATCATACTCAAAAATG
Source organism: Solanum stenotomum (assembly GCF_019186545.1). Lineage (NCBI taxonomy): Eukaryota > Viridiplantae > Streptophyta > Magnoliopsida > Solanales > Solanaceae > Solanum > Solanum stenotomum. The sequence continues at coordinate 20,208,014 of NC_064290.1, forward strand.
GCAGCAACAGAAATGATTATGAACCTGTAATGTGCCGCCTCCACCAGAGGTCTCCGCATCATCAGATACACTAACAATAGTCCATGGATCACAAGCATTCCAGTGAAAGTCCACAATTTTATCCCTGGGTCAAACTCAAAAAATTCAGTTGCCAATATAGAGTAGTATGCTGTTAGTACTCATTGCTTCGTTTGTCCCATGACCCAAAACTAAGTGCCATCAAACTTTCGAAATTTATCACCATCCCCCTACCTCCTTAGAAGAAAGAGAATACAAAACAAAAATAAATAGATTAGGTAGATTGATTTATAGTCTCTGTTTTGTTTCAAGTCCAATAGGGAAAAAGAAACAAAGCCAAGAAGCAGCAACCCAGCATAAAGGGGTTCTAACCTGTGGCCAGCATGCTGGAAAAACAAGCCTGGTGGAGACTCCTCTTCATCTTCATCAGACTCGATATCAGAATCTTTTGCTGCACCAACCTGTCAAGAAAATCAACTAAAACTATAAGGAGAATTACTTGCTTATAAATAAATGAATACAGAACACATCTCAATTCATCATTCGGCTGCTGCTTTATTTGAATGTGCACCAGATACCCACTACTAATAAATACATAATAACTCATACTACCAACATCTGAGCCCTACCGGTCAACAAGGAATGTTTCAAACTTGGAACATTTTAGACTAAAGAATCATTGCCTTTATACGATAAAGCATCAAAGGCCCAATAAGATAATAAATTTGACAAGTGATCACCCCTGTGTAAGTATATTTATAACATATCATGAGCAGATTTCATTTTGCTTCTTTTTCTGTGAAGGTATTAGTTGGAATTAAAGAATCCATCTAACATTTTAAAATGTGTCCCCACTCTCCCCTCCTTTTTGCATTGCAGAATGTACAGTTATCATGTATCTTTTGCAGACAAACACTTCGCTATCCAAAGACTAGCACTGTTACAGAAGAAGAATATCACACAGCAGCATTTACAAATAAAAAAGCTTCTTTAAGAAGCTGGACTCCAGAAGAATTGTTATAATTTGAACTAGAGGAATAAGACACAAGAGAGAAGGGATAAAGGGAGAAAGAGACAAGTCTGAGGAAGTGCCAAGGACAGGAGTATCTATACCTTCTCATAGTCCCAAATATTTAAGAGACCATCCTCAGCACAGCTCCCAAACACAGAAGACCTATCCGGACACCACTGTAAATGAAAAGTCATCAGTTAACAGCAATCTAATGCAGAGATATCAATAAACACAATTTCACTGATTAACAGAACACATCAAATGAAATACCTGAACACAGAGAACTGCAGCTGTGTGATGTTCAAACATGTGTACTGGTGATCCAACCCCATCCGAAGTCAAATTTCGCCGGTCAAATAAGCGTACCGAATTATCAGCGGACCTGAGTGACACCAGGCTAGGTAAGAAATCTGTTACTAGATAAACTACATGGAAAAAAAAAAGCCCAAGCAGTCATGCGCACCTACATGACCACTGATGAGTTATCATTATACGAATTCATGATATAACATACCAGTAATGGGAAATTGGTCATTTACAAGAAAAAGAAAAGACAGTTGCAGCAGCATGCCCCATTAACAGCCCCATACATGACTACTCTTCCTTTTTTTTTCTTTTTTTTTTTGGGTATGCACAGTATCCTCTTAATTTATATAATTTTACTATATAACATCATACCCAGTTATGATAAGATTGTCATTGTGAGGATTCCAGTCGACGCAATGAAGATCAGCATCATGCGCTTTCTCAACCTGTAAAAACAGCAAAGACCAGTATCCCATTAGGTTTTTTAGATATTACTTATGAAGGATTATCGACTGAAATTTGACGATCAAGAATATCTCGAAACAACTTGATAGAAATGGCTATATGATAGATGAGAACTATATTTGGGACAAGACACCATATTGGTGCTAGAATGAGACAACCGGTTACAGATAATGACGGCAACAACACATGAATATCTAGGAAAAGCTGACACAGTCATGCTCGAAAGGTAGATATATTGGTATGAAGATAATTGGACTATGTTAAATCATCATTTGACCATTAGAATTGCAATAAGCTAACATATGCTATCGGGGAAAAGCTAAATATGGCCATGCTCAAAAGGTAGAAATTTTGGTACAAAGATTGGCTTATGTTTTAACATATGTTCAAGAGATCATCATTCGACCATTAGAATTGCATTCAAGATATATCTTCAGAAACCTGTGATGAGTTGCACATTTAACAGTTTTGGCTCATGATATCCTACCTACTTCTATATCATTAACAATCTTTCTCAAAGATGAAATTTGCCATTAAACAATCAAGAAAGTAATCACCAGACCTTTACAGCAGGATTGTTACCAACTCGGGCATCCCATAATATGAGGCATGAATCATCACCAACACTACAGAATTCCTGGGAACTTCATGAAGGTTAAAACAAAATGTCAGTTTCAGAAGACTGGTCAGATACTTCAAAACACATTAATCTCGCAGGTCCAATGCTTATTCACCCTCTCTGCTAAGGATATCACAGAAATCAGAAGCTGTATCAAGAACAAAATGTTGATAGCAGAATCGCAGCTTATCTTTGTTCTTGTCAGTGACTCCGGAATGTTCCACATAAACATCAGACAGTGAAACTTAAAGTTTGCATTGAACAGTTGCGCTTTGATGTTTAAGTTTCACTGTCTGATGTTTATGTGGAACATTCTGGAGTCACTGACAAGAACAAAGATAAGCTACAATTCTGCTATCAATGTACTATATAATCCAAAGGGGACCAAGGAGGATGTAGCAAGAACATGAAGACAAGCAATTGGGAAGCAACAGGTGGAGCTCAGGGAATAAGACGATTTTTTAATATTTCTCTCCCTGGATGATAACGCAGTAGAAGTGGATGATTACCAAAGAAGAACCAAGGGAAATAAGAAGAATTTACCAGCAGAAACTCTAGTAACCTGAGCCTAATTTGTAAGCCTCACTCCACCCAGACAACCTCCCACAGGATCCAGCAAAGAAATTAAGACATTCAAGTCGACATTACCTTGAAGGACAAAACTGAACATCTTCAACAGTATCCGCATGGCCATGGAAGATACCACGTGGTCCAATAGAAGGATTATCAGCAGACTTAATTATAGAGCCACCTGATCCAGCAGACTTGGGTGCATTTGCTGCCAATGTTGAAATGTGATCTTGAATGCTCCACAAGACAACAGTTTTGTCCTTTCCTGACAGAAAATGATCTCAAATGAGGAAATACCAGAAGTGGCTAAATCACTTACAACCCACTGAATTATGATATTAAGTTCCAGACAGCATCTTAGGAGATGCAACATCAGACCAGAAGTTCATAATATGATTCTCAATACTACAAGAACAAGTAGCTTTTATGAACCTTACATATCCAAAACTGTATCGGATCAGATGAAGTCTAATTTGGTACATAAGTTGGGCAACACAAGTACCTGATTCTAAAATATAACTAGATGAGAAAATATTTTGAGAATTAGACATCTAAAAAATGAGAGAATTTCAAACCTCCAGAGAGGACAAAGGGTTCCATGGGGGACAGAGCCAGAGCAAATTCTGCATTGTCCTGATGTCCACTTAATACCTGCAAAGGCATTTAATGTTTGCTTAAAAAGGTTGGTATAGCTTAAGATGCCAAATCATATTACTGGTGACAGTTGACAGGCGCTGGGATCAATTAGTAGAGCACATTCCACAAGCAAAAAAGTTATAAAATCGACCAAAGAGGTACGATGAGTGATGAACATAATGAAGATAACCCAAAATATAGACCAATCAAAAAGATTTAAGAGAGCAAGTACACAGACCAGATCTGGACGCGAAGCAGCAGCACCATAGACAGCATGCTTGTTAGGCTGAGCTTCAATGTCCCAAATGAGAACCTAAATAGATGAATAATAAGTTTGTTACCAATTAAAAAATATTGATATGCCTAAAATAGAAAAATGTCACAGTAACTTAACAAAGATTTCCACAAAACACTTTACAAAAAGAGACCACTTACTTCAGGACCATCAGTATGGGTTGCCACTATGTTTTTGTTCTGCGGGAGTTCTCTGATTCTGTTAACCTGGAGAAGGATACCAAAAAATAGTTCAAATAGAATTCCTCAATGGAGAACCAAACTGCACAATTTTTATGCAAGAAAACAAATCTCAAGTAAGTTCAATAAGTATTTTACTTCACAGAATGCCACAAGTAACAATGCTGATTCTAGGCAAAACAGAGCATGATATACATCTCTTTTTAGATTTTTATTTTTAAATTCAAACTTTGCTTCATTCAAGTAACTCCTCTAAATAAATCACAAAACTACAAACGCAGAATCTCAACTTTACTATGAAAATACAGAAAGATATAGCATTGAAAATTGACGTGAACTAAAACTTTACACCCAAAAGAGCTAATGCCCTCAATGAGGATACAATCAAGCAATGGAAATCCAGTAGGAAATTGGCAATGCAAAAAGCATGAAGACAAGGAGTGAAAACTATTTTCCTTTTAATCTGAATAGTAGTATCAAATATAAGGTTTTCACTCTTTCATATACTAGGGTTAATTTTGCATTACTTGAGCCGAGAGTCTTTTGGAAAACAACTTCGCTACCTCCAGAATGTAGGAGTAAGGTCTGCGTACACTCTACCCTCCCCATACTCCACTTGTGCTATTACACTAGATTTGTTGTTGTAGTATAGCAGGAGAAGCATAAGAAACAATAAGCACATAGCTGAAAAAATTCAATACTCTCAAGCATCAAATATTATTTATTTATCTTCATTTTAATTTTGTGGTATAGACTATTTATTTTGTATTCACTGCACATTTGAGTTCTTTGTCAAAATGATTTATTTTTAAAAAAAATATCGTGGGAGATGGATATACACCATGTAACTAGATTTGAGTGTAATTACACAGATTAAGATTGTTTGTTTGGCCAAGTAATTACTTGGTCAGCATGAAATTGTATGTATTTGAGAGGGAGCAATTACACTCTAACTCTCAAGGAGATCTGGTAAATACATCGTGTAATTACCAGATGATTTTTCAAATATATATTATGTCTTCCATTTCAAATATGAGTGGAATACTTGTTAAAAACAATTTCAAACATTTTGGATTGTTTCTTTTGCCAAGTTTTACTTGCTCAGCATAAATTGGATGATTTTTCAAATTCGTTTGGCCAAGTTATTACTTTGTTAGCATGAAATTGGATGATTTTTCAAATTCTCTTATATTTCTATTTTTCAAATTTGGCAAAGTCAAATGCAGTACGTCTTTCATTTCAAATGTGTGGAATACTTGTTAAAAACAATACTCACATGAGTGGGAAGATGCCAATTACTTTTTAACAATATTAGCTATCAATTTATAATTATTAAATATAATTTTTTTTAAATATATATATTAAACACCTAATAATAAATAAAACTTAATGTCCATTGTATGCACATATATTTGTCACTTCACTAAAATATATTACTTGTTTATCTAAAAGAAGTTTATTTAATTTATTGATTTATTGACAAGGTAACCAGACTGTATATAAAACATCAGCACAAGGTGGTGGAAGCCAAAATTACACCATTGAATCTACATCCAAGAGTAAAAACAATAGACTAACACTAAATCATATCTCATCTTACAAGGATCCTAAGATGTCTACTATAGAAATTGAGTGATCTGTATACTCTGAGTTGCACCAATAACAAGAACTTATAATGCAGTTCATTTTCAACTTTTACAGAGAGCTACTATTGCCTTCAAAACACCTAGAGTTTCTCTCTGTCCAAATGGCCCACCATGTTACTGTTGGGACAATTTTCCATCTGTCATTGTTAGTGCTACCACCGCCCTCAAAATTTCAATTAGTCAGTGCCTCCCCTATTCTTCCTGACATCATCCACCTTATGCCTCTGAAGCTGGTAAATAAATTCCAAAGCTGGCTAACCACTTCACAAAGCAGAGACAAATGAATGATTGTCTCTGTATTATGCTCACAAAATAACACATGGAGCACATATGTTTGCCCCGCTTCTGTAGATTCTCCTGAGATAAAACAGCTTCTTTCACTACCAACCAAGTGAAAATAGCTACTTTGTATGGAAATTTTACTTTCCAACTAAGCTTCCAAGGTAAAAATCTGATCTGAGAACCCATCTAATCCATGTCCTTATAGGCATAGCTTACCATAAAAATGCCTTTGCAATGACATTTCATCTTAGTGTGTCTTCTCCTTCCTGTAGCCCCTTGCACTACTCTAGAGTGCCATAAAAATTGGCCAACCTTTCCATCTCCCAGTCTTGCATCAATGTTCTACAGGTCAAGTTCCAACCTTGATTTGACCACACTTCATGTAAGGTAGAATCTTGTTGCTGATACAAAATATAAATGTCAGGAACAGTTTCTTAAGACTTCCATTACCTAGCCAGCTAAATTCCCATAACAAAATTCTCTTGTATCTTTCACATTAAAACTAGTCTTGCAAATAATACATGCCATATTCCTGATTGATCTCCACAAACTTGTGCCATATGTAGTGTTTACTTCTTTTGTCCACCAAAAACCTTCCTTTTCATACTTAGCTTATATCACAGTGCCCCATAAAGAGCTTTCTTCCTTAGGTAGTCTCCACAGCCATTCCATCGTGAGACTATTGCTCTGCTTTCTCAGATTTCTAATACTCAGCCTTCCATTTTTCTTGGCCAAAATTAAGGTGTCCCATTTGACTAAATGATAGCCTTTTTCCTCCTTGCCACAAAAAATTCCTCCTAAGAGCATCAATTCTTTCCTCTACATTAGCGGGAAGAGGAAATACATGACACAAATAGGTAGGTACTAGTCAATCTGTTTCCACATCATTCCATACATCTCTTGATTTAGTTTTTGCACTCAGAGGCATTCCTAAGTAAATTGTTGAAATCTTACCTATCTCTCCACCCAAAATTCCAGCCACCTCATTTATTGGGAAAATAAACTTTTTCTCCGATTAAGTTAAGGCCTGAAATAGCCTCAAAGACAAAAAGAATAATCATCAAATACTTCAACTGACTCTCCATTGCATCACAGAATATGAGAGTCATTAGCATATTGCAAATGTGTTACTTCCACTCTTTCATTCTATTCCTTTGCTAGATTAAAAACCTCTTATCCAACCCATTATTATGGGCAATCTTCACCATATTGTTAAGTCCTTTCATCACCATAATGAACAAAAAAGGCAATAATGGATCACCTTGTCTCAAACCTCTTTGAGAAGAAGAAAAACCTTCAGGTGATAAACATTTATCAAAACAAAGAGCCTGACAGTGGTAATGCAAAATCTTATCCATCTGATCCATTTCCCTCCAAACCCCATCTTCTCCAGAATTCCAAGCAAAAAACTCTCATTTGCATGGATATATGCCTTTTCAATATCCAATTCGTGCATGATGCCTAGTGTCTTATCTTTCATTCTAGAATATATGCATTCATTGGCAATAAGATCAGGATATGTGATCTATCTGCCTTTCAAGACTGCAAGTATCTACTAATTTGTGAATCACTTTCTTCAGTCTCTGTGAGGATCTTGGATATCAATTTATATATATTCCCTATTAAACTAATTGGTCTGAAATCTCTCAATTCTTACCCCCATTTTTTCTGGGAATAAGAGCTATGTAAGTTAGATTGCAGCTTTTTTAAAAGAATCTTCTTGAGAATGAAAGTTGTACATAGTGGACATCACATCATTCTTTAAAACCTCCCAACAATGAACAAAGAACCCCAGAGTGTACCCATCTGGACCTGGTGCTTTATCTATTGTACATGTCTTCGGACTATTCAAAACTTCTTTCTCCTCAAAGGGTTTTGCAATTCATGTTGGTCCTATGTGTATATAGGACAATGGTGCAACTTACAATAGGGCATCCATTTCTCGTTTTCAGAGTAGAACATCTGAAAGAAGATGATGAGCTCCCTTTTAATGTTCTCTGTCTCCACAATACCTTTTCCTCCTACAAGCAAATGATCAATGTGATTATTCCTCTTGCGAACATTTGCAATTCTCTGGAAGAACTTTGTTTTTTAATCACCCTATTTAATCCACAATATTCTTGATCTTTGTCTCCATGCAATCTCGTCTTTTTTGGAATAATCTTCAAATTCCATGAATAAATTAATTTTCTAAATGGCCTCTTCAAATTAAAGATCTATTCTGTTGAATATTGTCAATCTTTGCAATTTTGCTCAGAATCAAATCTTTTTTCTTCTCCAAGTTCTCATAGGTGCTTGAGCTCCACTATGTCAATTTAGCCTTCAAAGCTTTTACCTTGGTTGCTAAAATATAATTTGGCCTTCTGTTAAATGGAATACCACCAAACCTTAAATTTCTCATTGAAGCCTTTAGTTTCCAGCCACCATCGTTCAAATTCGAAATACGACTTCGTGTTTCCAACTGCCACTCTAAGGGCAATTGGTGTGTATTCAGAACAAATTCTAGGGAGAATCTCTTGCTTAACATTATTGAAATTTTCTCCCTATTCAGTAGAGTATAAGAAACTGTCAATCCTGGAAGAGGTTTTTAGGTTGTTCCTTCTAGTTCAGGTATAGTTTCTCCCATCTAGTTGAGCATAAATCAACTCCATCTCCTCAACAAAATCAGAAAATTCAGTTCTGTATGTAGAGGTTTTGGAGCAATTCTTCCACTCTTGAAGCATATCTAGCAATATTAACATCACCCCCTATCACCCAAGGCCCTGTAAACAAACTTCTGATCAACCCTATTTTCCACCATACTTCTTGCCTTTCTTGATTGCTATTATGTGTCGACCCAAAATCATTAGTTGTCGACTTGAATCTTCATGGTCAAAGTAAGCACCAACTTTAGTACTTCTCCTTCCCAAGTTTTGTCAACCCATAATATCAAAATACCTCCCCTAGTTCCACTTGCCTTTAATTGCCCATACTTGACTCCCTTGTTTCCCCACACCTGCTGTATTAGTTCCCCCAGTATGTGCTTCCAATTAAGTTCCCTTCAAACAAATGATATCTACTTCCCATTTTTAACCTAAACTGCTGATCACCCTCCTTTTATCTCAACATTTATTTAGTGATACATGATTAGTTACAGTTCCATTTATTAGTTAAAGGCAATTGCATAGTTGAGTACAGTGAAAGTTAGTTAAGAGCAGTTTGATGGTAACACATTCAGTTTTAGCTTAAGAGTTCAATTTAGTTCAATTTACTATATAGCCTATAATCAATTCATTGTACATTCATGCTATGAAATATACAGATCTCTCTCTCTCAATTCTTCTTCTTCCTTACTAACTGTTTTCTCGAGAAACTCCTGAAACAGTGCTTCGATCCTCGAATTCATTGTGAATTCCTGCAACCAAGTAGGATTGGTAACATCGAGCACCAATGGTCTAGTGGTAGAATAGTACCCTACCACGGTAGGGACCCCGATTCAATTCCCTACCAACAAGGGTTGTGGTGGAGTGGTAAGTACTCCTTTATCCTTAACCAAGAGGTCTTGGGTTCGAGCCCCCTTGGGTACAGAGTCGCCTTTGTTAGGGAGCGCTTTACCCCCCAATGTGGTACTTCCCGGCGCGAATCCGGATTTAGTCGGGCTCCAATGTGGGTAACGGGCACCGGATGGGAAACCAAAAAAAAAAGTAACATTGGTAACAGAGCCAATCTATCCTTGGATGTTAATGGCAAAAGGAACATGGTCTGCCGATAATTCTCCAACATAAATGGGGGAATTGAAGGAAATGATGCAGAATTTGGCAAAGAAAATGGGGACTTAGGCAGGGGAAGTTACAAACCTAAAGAATTTGGATCAAGTGGTCATGGAATTGAAGGAACATTTGGTCAGCAATCGAGAATCTAGGAGGGAGAAAACTCTTATGGAATAGGATGGTCCTTCGGCTGCAAGGCTTTCTGAAGAGAGAATTCATCATTCTGAAGGGAGAACTCACAGACCCAGGAGTCCTATCAATTACAACACTTATAATTCCAATTTCTCAACGTGGTCGAGAAAGGAATTTTTGAGGTTTTCTGGAGAGGATTTGAGATCTTGGTTATTCAAGATCGAACAATTTTTTTCAATGGAAAATGTTACTAATGAAGAAAAGGTATCAGTTGCAAGGCCTGCAACTGGAAGGAGAAGCTATACAATAACATCTCTCTTTTATGAGATATAGGCAATATTTACAACTGCTACTTGTACCGAGTATGTGATGGCCATGGTTGAAAGATTTGGTTCCGACTTCGATGACCCTATGGAGGAGATTAAAAAGATCAAGCAGGTGGGGAGCGTGAAGGAGTATCAAGCTATGTTTGAGAAACATCTGACTAGGCTGAAACTTTCACAGGAAAATGCTATTAGCTGATTCATTAGAGGTTTGAAGCATGAATTAAATATTTTCGTGAAGATGACCAATCCTATATCATTGTCTCATGCTTATAAAAGTAGTGCAAAACTAGAGGAGGCATATCTTACTGCGATAAGGCAACCAACTAGACTTCAGAGTTTCGATTCCTCTAGGACGATAAGTGATCATAGAATGCAGAGTAAACCAAGGTTATTGCCTACATCTGGGATCAATAACTTTTTTTCTTCTATAGGAGTAAGTAGGAGGACATTGAACATAGAAGAGATCAATGAGAAGAGGGCAAAAGGGTTGTGCTATTTCTGCAATGAAAAATACACATTTGGCCATAAATGCAAAAATTCCAAACAGTTGTATCTGTTGGAATTGGAAGAAGTAGAGGGTGATGATAATGTGGAGGAACAAGGAAAGGAGGTCCAGGAAGAAGGGTTCAATCAACTAGAATTGGCTCAACCTACAGAGCTATGGAAATTTCTATTCATGCATTAAATGGTTCCTTAGGTTATCTATAGAACCTTGAAGGTGGTTACCACTCCAAGAAAGAATTACACATTGATAGACACTGGGAGCTCACACAATTTCATAGATCCTGACTTGGTAAAGAAACTAGGAGGTGAGGTTAGATCTACTATTCCTCAGATGGTATCTGCAACAAATGGAAACATGAGGGTGGATAAGGTCTGTACAATCAGCTGGTTGTTACAAGGAGCTGAGTTTTTACTCCTTCCCTTGGATTCTTGTAGAGTAGTACTGGGAGTACAATGGTAGTAACCTTGGGGGACATTAAGATGAATTTCAGCAAGCTAACTATGGAATTCTAATACAAAGGGAGAAAGCATTTACTAATAGGTGTTGGCAGTCAATTGAAAACTCCTAGAGCTGGAAAGATGGCTAAGCATTCAGGTAATCAATCTCAACTATGCATATGATTCAAGTAGCACCCTTGAGTAGTGCAGAAGAGCGATGGCATACACTAGGGACTAATGAGGATTTGAGGAACATGACAAAGATGTTAGGCTATTACAGTTACTTTCAGAATTCAACAAACTGTTTGAAGAGCCTACTAAGTTACCTCTTTTTAGAGATGCTTTATTGTATTGCATAATGGGACCAAACATGTGAACAAAGGCCTTACAGATACCCTTTCAGTTAAAAAGGATATCATTGAAGGGATAGTACAGCAATTGTTGGATCAGGGAACTATCCAACCTAGTTGTTGCCCTTTTACATCACCAGTGGTTTTGGTGGGGAAGAAGTATTGGATATGGAGGCTTTGTGTAGACTACACGGACTTGAACAAGCATACTGTCAAAAACAAGTTTCTGATTCCTATTGTGGAAGACTTATTAGATGAATTGGGAGGGTCCAAGATCTTTTCCGAAATAGACCTAAGGTCTGGATATCATCAGTTAAGAAAGGCAGTTGACGATGTACCTAAGACTACTTTTAGGACTCACTCTGGTCACTTTGAATATTTGGTAATGCCATTTTGGTTTGTCAAATGCACCAGCAACCTTTCAAGGCTTAATGAATTTTGTCTTCCAGAAATTCCTCAAAAAAGAAGTCCTAGTTTTCTTTGATGATATACTGATTTACAACAGTAATATGGAGGATCATCTGAATCATTTGAGAGTTGTGTTTGAGGAGATGCAACTGCACCAACTCTTCGCCAAGAAGAGTAAGTGTGTCTTTGGGGTCAAGAGGATTGGATATCTTGGTCATTCTATTACAGCAAAAGGTGTGAGTACTGACCCTCAGAAAGTGGAAGCTGTGAAAAATTGGTGTACTCCTACCACCCTTAAGCAGCAAAGGGGATTTTTGGGTTTGGCTGGATATTATAGGAGGTTTATTCAAGGATTTGGTGTGATTTGTAAGCATTACCTGATCTAACAAAGACGGATAGCTTCAAATGGTCAACTACTGTTGATTCTACTTTTGCAAAACTGAAGAAAGCATCGACGCAGGCACTTGTGTTGGCCTTACCTAATGTTCATAAGACATTTGTGGTGGAGACCGATGAAAGTGGTTATGGCATAGGGGCAGTCCTAATGCAAGAAGGACACCTCATAGCCTTCATCAGTAAAGCCTTATCACCTAGACATGCAACATTAATTGCCTATGATACGGAGTTAGATTGTACAAGCAGTAACTAAGTGGTCACAATACTTGTTGCACCAAAAGTTTATTACAAGGACTGATCAAAAGGCTCTGAAATTCCTTATGGAGCAGAAACTGCATACCAACTCTCGGCTTGTTTGGTTGACTAAGTTGATGTCTTTTGATTATTGTATAGAGTACAAAAAGAGGAGTGGGAAACAAGGCGGCTAATGCACTCTCAAGGATCAATGGGATCAATGGGGCTGAACTCCTAGCTTTGGTAATTTCTCCTACCAACACTGATTTATTTCAGGCTATACTAGATAGCTGGAAATCAGATCAGGAGCTCAAACTACTCATCCAAGAGTTGTAGACTAACCCTCATACACAAACATTTCACTTGGACTCAAGGTCAGTTGAGAAGGAATGGCAAACTAGTGGTTGGCAAGGGGTGGGAGCATTATGAACTTATGGCATGCTTCTTCTCACGGAGGACATTCTGTAGTAGAAGCTACCTTGAAGAGGTTGCTCACTTTATTCTACTGGAAGCATATGACGCAAGCGGTAAAGGAATTTGTGAAGAAGTGTGATGGGTGTCAAAGGAGTAAATCAGATTTGGCTGCTTATCGTGGGTTGTTCCAGCCCCTGCCTATTCCAGATGTTGTTTGGTCCCAAATAAGCATGGATTTCATTGATGGCTTACTTAAGTCCAATGGATATGAAGTCATCCTAGTAGTGGTTGATCGACTCAGCAAGTATGGACATTTCATTCCATTGAAACACCCTTACACTGCCCAGTCAGTTGCTAAGGTATTCTTAGATGTTGTGGTGAGACTACATGGACTACCTGATACTATTACTAGTGGCAGAGATGCTGTTTTTTTAGTTCTTACTGGCAAGAGTTGTTCACCATACAAGGGGTACAACTAAACTTATCATTTGCATATCACCTTCAGTCTGATGGCCAAACTGAGGTCCCTAATAGATGCCTTGAGACATATCTTAGATGTTATTGCAATGAAGATGCTTCCAAATGGTTTTCTTGTTTGCCTATGGCTGAGTATTAGTACAATACCTCCCATCATTCACCTATCCAGACTACTCCCTATGAAACTTTATATGGACGGCCACCTCCATTACACCTTCCTTATCTTCCTAGCGAATCTATTTCAGCAGAGGTTGATAATACTCTTCTAAATAGAGAGCTTAAGCTACAACTACTTAAGTATCACCTATTGAGGGCTCAACACATGATGAAGCAACATGTTGATTCTCACAGGAGTGACATGCATTTTGAAGTTGGTGATTAGATATACTTCAAAGTTCAACCTTACAAGCAAGCAACTATTGCAGGTCATTCACTCCACAAGTTGGCTACTAAACACTATGGGCCATTTCAGGTTTTTTTTTTTTTTTGATAAGATAAGTGGTATTAATAACAGCATCAGGAAATTTACAAGATATGGCATTTGAGCTTACAAAAAAATCTCTGGCTAACTATACAAACTATCTAAGCTAGAGCTAATGAGTTAGTAAAATCCTGAAGTTGTTCTGCATTAACAGCAGGATACAAGTTGGTCCAACTAAACAAATTTTCAGTGCACCTAGTCTTCAAAATGCCTAAAGCAGTTGACTCTCCATCAAAACATCTCTTGTTCCTCTCTAACCAAATACACCAAAAAATACAAGAAGGTATCATAATCCAGATCTTCTTGATGGCTTTGTCAACTTTCCATAGACTCCAACTCTCATATGCATCCTTAACAGTGAGGGGTGTGGTCCAATTGATGCCAGAGAGGGTAGCTCCAGTTGCTTACACTCTTATTGCCAAGTTCAGTGAAGATCCATCCCACCGTTCATGTTTCCCTATTGAAGAGGTGTTATGAAATCCCAGCTCAGGTATCTTATCCCCCTGTGGTTGACTTAGCCAATCCACACTGCCCTAATCCTGAGTTGGTACTGCAGAGAAGAATGGTTAAGAAGGGTAATAAAGTTGTGGCACAACTTTAGGTTAAATGGCATTGGTTACTAGCAGATGTTGCTACTTGGGGGTTTGCCACCACCTTGAACACCATATTTCCTTTATTTGATCCTTGAAGACAAGGATCTTGTATTGGAAGGGAGTTCTGTTAAATGATTAGTTACAGTTCCATTTGTTAGTTAAAGGTAGTTAGTTAGCTACCGTGAAAGTTAGTTAAGAGCAGTTAGTTGATAACAGATTCAGTTTTAGCTTAAGAGTTCAATTCAATTACTATATAGCTTGTAATCAATTCAATGTACAATCATGATATGAAATATACAGATTTCTCTCTTTCTAAACTCTCTCTCAATTCTTATTTTTCTTCCTTATTAACTGTTTTCTCGAGAAACTCTTGAAACAGTGCTTCGATCCTCGAATTCATTGTGAATTCCTGCAATTGAGTAACATTTAGTCCCCCACATTCCATTAAATTATTTTGACATTCATCATAACACCCTAGAGTTTCCTTTCCTCCCGATTGACACATCTATCTCACTGTCACTTTCCTGCTCTATGTGTCCAATATTAAAAGGTTCAACATCCTCAATGTTCCATGTCGCATCATCAAAGCAATCGACCAATTACATGTCTTAATGGTCACCATTAATATCAATTTGTGCTTCTCCTTCTTCAATATTTGTCATTGCATCTATATAATCTTCTCCTTTTCTTTTTTTTCATTTTTTTGTACTACTTGCTGGCTGATTTCTACTGTGATTTTTGATCCCATGTCTCCAAAGCTACTATCAACAAAGACAAGGTATGTGCAGATTGCTTCTATTTCCATTCGCATTGGTTTTGATTGTAAAGAGCACATGACATTAGATTATTTAGAAATGAGAAGTTGGGCCTCAGTAAAGAGAACTGGCCTTTATTAGAAGTAGCTCCTTTAAAACAATTGTTTGAGCTTTCCTTTTGACCCATTAAGAGTCTATTGCTTTTGATAAAAAATTCTTTTGTCCTACATGTTGTTGGGCCCTTGCTAGCTGGGTTATTTGAAATAGGTGTCTCTCTGTATCAAAGCAGCACCTATTATCTTTACCTGTGTAGGATTATTTTGCCCAACGATCCTTTCCTCCAAGACTTCCTCCTCTCCAGCAACCACAATGGTTCCTAACTCGCTCCAGATTGGAATTAAGAAGGTAAGACCATTGTCGACTATTTTACCTCTTCCAAAACTTCCTTTCCATCTCCTTTGATTCTCAATCCCGCCCACTTCAAATGGGTTTTCATGGATGTCTCTTCCTCCTATGTTTCCAGCCATCCCCCACATTGATTTATGATGGCCTTGAACATTTTCTCCATCCAAAATTGAAGAGGAAAACCTACTGCTCTTATCCATGTTGAGGCATCTCGATTGGTGCGACAACCCACAGTTGGCAATCACCATTTGAAATGAATCTTCAGCTGTTTCCATGCCCACTGACCTTGAAGAATATGCTCAGTCATGTGCTTGTTTGGAAACTCAAACAGAAAAGAGCAGCCACCCATTTCGTAAATATTAAATCCAAGAGTGTTTCTTCCAAATACTCCACCCATTTTCTGATATCTGAAAGTGTTGGTTTCTCCTTCTCTTCTCCACTGAAACTTCCAACTATATATCTTCCCAGCAAGCCATTTTCCTGGTTAGCATCACCACCAGAGATGATGATAAGAATAATTGTTGTTGCTGATCAGAGATTGAGATGCTTCTTTTGATTGCCACTTGGTAGTTCTGTTGAATCTGCATAAGGAACCTTAGGGTCTATCCTCCGAGGAATATTTGTAATAAATGTTCCTTTATGTTCTTTGATGAAATTATCAATCTTGAATGTTATGTCTCCCCATCCCACATTAAATGTAACTTCTGGAATAATAATGACAGATTTGTTCCCTCCTTGTACTGTCGCAATGCTTATAAATCATCCAAATTTGTAGTGTTTTCTGGAACAAAAGAAGTTTGAGTATTGTTCATTTAGCTTCCACCTTCTCGTATGGGTGCAGGGTCTTTTGAAGCTTCTCGGAGTACAAAGACTATCCATTCCATTGTTTTCTTTCTCAAAGTTGTTCTGCGCATCAAATTCCGGTTTCTTTCAACCCATTCAAACCAAACTTCAGCTCTGGCTGCAAGCCTGGTGATATCCTAAGACTTAAAACATACTGCAAAGTAGAAACTTTTTCCCCCCATAAACGCTTACATCGAATACTCGCTTAGCTCACTCTTATGAGACCCCGTAAAATAAATCTTTTAATAAATGTCCCGGGAAACAAACACCATAGCTCAAAAATCTTGAAATAAAAAGCTGAAAAATAATAATCACACAAGGTGACTATTACTCTGAGGAAAGAAAAGATTCAAATCCAGTAAGCAGTTACTGGAAAAGAGGATTCTGCTCTTAATTAATGAAGAATTATTATCGTGCTTTTTTATTGTTAAATTTATCTTCAAACAAAAAATATCTAAGTTACTTTCAATCAAGAAAAATATCTATGTTATTACGCTTGTACCACCAAACATGACACATGGAATTACATTGTAATTACTTAATTACTAACAAACATGTATGTGTAGTTATTTTTGAGTAATTACTGTACTAGTAAGTGGTAACTACAAAAAAAATACTGAACTTACGTTCACAGTCAAACTAAGTCCATTATTGGCTCTGTGAACATGCATGCAAGTTCAGTATTTTTTTCAGTGTTCAAGTAGTTTTTACCTCTCCCGGATGTATTATGGTTTTGTACTTCCTCACAAATGGCGAGCGTGCCTCTTCATTGAACTAGAACCAAGCCATTTAAAAAAAGTCATTATGATTGATTTGCAGTATAACTAAGACAAAAATGTATTAAAATGTCAAACATACTTACGTTTGCAATGTGATTTTCTGCTGCAACCCTGGGCTTAACCACATCACAATTGGCGATGATCAAAGTATTAGGCACTGACTTATCCGTCTGGAAAGACAAAAGTTAAAAGATTAAAAAAATATATGAGCCTAATTATAGAATCCAGAAACTCAACTCATTTGCTGTACATGCAATGCAACAATAAATTATCATATTTGTCAGCACTTGCCTGTCAGAAAGCAAACTATAAAAATGAAATTATTTGATAATACTAATATCATTCTACCCTAGTAGACATAATTTAGCCCTCTCTCTCTCTCTCTCTCTCCTTCTCTGGTATTCTCGGCCGCAATCGAAGGCTGCGCCGGCCAGAAGCAACGCGAGGACCAGCTCCGACCGGCGAGCCTCTTTCTCTCTCTCCTCCTAAGCTTCAGTGAGGACGATAACGACGAGTAGCAGCTCCAGCTGCTCGGACCAGCGAGCGGCGAACAGCAAACCCTGGCGAAGGTAAGAACATTCTTCAGCTTCTCCGGCGAACTCATCTATCTTCTCCGGCGACCAGCCCAGAAGAGAGACGGCAGTGCTACTGTTTGCCGCCGGAGATCAACCAGATCTGGCCGGAAAATTACCCATAGATCACCGAAACCCTCCATCATCACCGACCAGGTTCTATCTATCCTTTTTCTCTCTCGTTTTGCTCTGAATCTAGTTGCGGCTGGGCCCTTTCTTGCAGACCCTTTATCCCGGAACAGTATTCCCAGTTTTTTAATATAGTTCTGACCTGTGCTTCAGTAGTTAATAGAGTGGGTGGTATTGTGCTCTTTGGAATACATACTGTTCTGGTCCTTATAGTGTAGCTGCTGTTATATTGTTTCTTAGAGTTAATCACTGCTGCAGTTTTTAGTGTTTGCCTGTGTAGATATTACTGTGATTGCAGTAGCGTTCTAGTGGATTTGGTATCTGATGGTGGTAGTGAGTCATGTCCTCGGTTGAGGTCGAGGTCGAGGGATAATGGTGGGAAGTGGGTTACGGGTTCTCATAACGTGAGGGTAGGATCTTGGAACATAGGTTCGTTGACGGGGAAGTCCATAGAGCTAGTGAAAATTCTCAAGAAGAGAAAGATTAATATAGCCTGTGTCCAAGAGACTAGATGGGTAGGCGCCAAGGCTCGGGATGTTGATGGGTTTAAGTTGTGGTACTCAGGAGGGTCTAGGGATAGAAATGGAGTGGGTATTTTAGTAGACGGGGATTTGAGGGAGCAAGTGGTGGAGGTTAGGAGGATCAATGATAGGCTGATGACGATTAAGCTGGTCATTGGAGGATGTACTTTGAGTGTTATTAGTGCTTATGCTCCCCAAGTGGGCTTGGACGAGGAGGCCAAAAAGCGCTTTTATGAGGATTTGGATGAGGTAGTTAGAGGTATACCGAATACCGAGAAGATTGTCATTGGTGGAGATTTTAATGGCCACATCGGGGCAACTGCTAGTGGATTTGATGATGTTCATGGAGGCTTTGGTTTTGGGGAGAGAAATGGAGGTGGAACTTCGCTTCTAGACTTTGCTAAGGCTTTTGAGTTGGTGATTGCTAACTCATGCTTTCCGAAGAAGGAGAACCACTTGGTTACCTTTCGTAGCCCGGTAGCTAAGACCCAGATAGATTACTTTCTCCTTAGGAGGGGTGATAGAGGTCTATTTAAGGACTGCAAGGTTATCCCAAGTGAAAACCTCACTACCCAACACAAGCTTTTGGTGTTGGACCTGAAGATTAAGAGGGATAGGAGGAAGAAGATGATATCTGACCGACCGAGGATTAAATGGGGTGGGTTGACCCCTGCCCTTTCTCGGGAGATGGGTGAGGAGCTGATGGGGATGGGGGCATGGAGTGGTAGCGGGGATGCGGACAACATGTGGAATAAAGCAGCTAGTTGCATTAGGGAAGTTGCTTCTAAGATGCTAGGGGTGTCTAGGGGTAAATTTGGAGGACATAAAGGAGATTGGTGGTGGAATGGGGAAGTCCAAGGTAAAGTGGAAGCGAAGAAGGCTGCATACACAAAATTGGCGGAGTGCGTAGACGAGGAAGAGAAGCGGACGCTTAAGAAAGTCTATAAGACGACAAAGACAGAAGCTAAGTTAGCTGTTTCGAAGGCGAAGACGGCAGCTTTCGAACGCTTGTATGTCGAGTTGGGGGACAAAGGTGGGGATAAGAAGTTGTATAGGCTCGCAAAAGCAAGAGAGAGGAAGGCGCGCGACTTGGACCAAGTGAAGTGTATCAAAGATGAGGAAGGCAAAATACTGGTGGAAGAGACCTCTATCAAGCAAAGATGGCGAAGCTACTTTCACAAACTTTTAAATGAAAAAGGGGAAGCGGACATTGTGTTGGGTGATTTGGCACACTCTGAAAGACTTCGGGATTTTGGATACTGTAGGTGCGTTAGGTCCGAGGAGGTTATACGGGCTATTAGTAGGATGAGCAGGGGAAGAGCGACCGGACCCGATGAGATTCCGGTAGAATTTTGGAAGAACATGGACAAGGCAGGCATAGAGTGGTTAACTGGGCTGTTTAATGTTATTTTTAAGACAGCGAAAATGCCTGATGAATGGAGGTGGAGTACAATGGTTCCGTTGTATAAAAACAAGGGTGATATCCAAAACTGTAACAATTACAGGGGTATCAAATTGTTGAGCCATACTATGAAGATTTGGGAGAGAGTGGTGGAGATGAGAGTGAGAAAAGGGGTGTCCATCTCCGAGAACCAGTTTGGATTCATGCCGGGACGTTCGACTACCGAAGCCATTCATCTTATGCGTAGACTGGTAGAAAAATATAGAGAAAGGAAGAGAGACCTTCATATGGTGTTCATTGACCTTGAAAAGGCCTATGACAAAGTACCGAGGAATGTCCTCTGGAGGTGCTTGGAGTCTAAAGGAGTCCCGATGATTTATATTAGGGCGATAAAGGACATGTACGGTGGAGCCAAGACTCGGGTTAGAACAGTTGGAGGAGACTCAGAACATTTCCCAGTTGAGATGGGGCTGCACCAGGGATCAGTCCTAAGCCCTTTCCTATTTGCTTTGGTGATGGACGAGTTGACGCGGTCTATTCAGGAGACGGTCCCGTGGTGTATGTTATTTGCGGATGACATAGTACTGATTGATGAGACGCGGGACAGAGTTAATGCGCGGTTGGAGGTGTGGAGACAAACGCTGGAGTCCAAAGGGTTCAGGTTGAGTAGGACCAAAACAGAATATTTGGGGTGCAAATTTAGCGATGTGTTGGATGAGACAGATGTGGAAGTGAGACTTGCCGCACAAGTCATTCCTAAGAAGGAAAGTTTTAAGTATCTTGGGGCTGTAATCCAAGGGAGTGGCGACATCGACGATGATGTCACACATCGCGTTGGGGCTGCTTGGATGAAATGGAGGCTTGCCTCTGGAGTATTGTGTGATAAGAAAATTCCACCGAAACTTAAAGGTAAGTTCTACAGAGTGGTAGTTAGACCGGCCTTGTTGTATGGAGCGGAGTGTTGGCCAGTTAAGAACGCACATGTTCATAAAATGCATGTTGCGGAGATGAGGATGTTGAGATGGATGTGTGGGCACACTAGGAGCGACAAGATTAGGAATGAGGTTATCCGGGAGAAGGTGGGAGTGGCCTCTGTGGTGGACAAGCTGAGGGAAGCGAGACTGAGATGGTTTGGACATGTGAAGAGACGGAGCGCAGACGCCCCAGTGAGGAGGTGCGAGGTAATGGTGGTAGAGGGTACGCGGAGGGGTAGAGGTAGGCCCAAGAAGTATTGGGAAGAGGTGATTAGACAAGACTTGGCTATGCTTCACATTACCGAGGACATGACTCTAGATAGGAAGGAGTGGAGGTCGCGTATTAAGGTTGAAGGTTAGTAGGGTTAGCGTGTGTCTTCCCTTGTGAGGGTTTGGGTTGTTAGCGTTTGGAGTAGTCCTATCCTTATGCTGTTTACTGCGTTTCACTCCCAATATCTTTCTTGATGTTATTGTCTCATTTGTTGATTATACGCTATCTTTTGTATTGGCTGTTTTGTTTTATATATATCTCTCCTGTCACTTAGATTTGATGTTCTTGAGCTGAGGGTCTCCTGGAAACAGCCTCTCTACATCCATGAGGTAGTGGCAAGGTCTGCGTACTATTTACCCTCCCCAGACCCCACCTAGTGGGATTTCACTGGGTTGTTGTTGTTGTTGTTGTTGTTGATAATACTAATATCAACAGCAACAATGACAATAATAATGGTAGAACTGAACTCTAGCCATCGTGGTAGCAGGGCCTGGTCAGCCCACGAAACCGCCCAAGCCTAGCTCACTAAAACTGGCCCCAACCCCTACTGTAGTAGGTAGGAGCTGGCTCAGACCCTAAGGGAACTTGAACCAGTTAATCACATCCCAAACTTCTAAGTTCTAACAGCTCAGGACTGGTCTGTAACTCTGGCCTGCAGCACGCCAAAGCCCACTTCTTAACTCCTCAAGTCAAAAGTAATTTTCAGGATGCTACTTCAAATTTTGAAATCTTTGATCTTATATTTCTAACTTTAAGATCACAAGCAACAATACAGAAATAGCTGCTTGTTAAGAAAAGGCACACTTTAATACAAACAACTTAATTGCTACTTAAACCTATAAACTCTACAAATAACCTGTTCACAAATCAAGCAATTGACATCAAATTGAATAATCAATATTGATATTCTTATATATAAAAAATATAGAAAGCTTTATAATAGCACCCTCTGCCTATGTTAGAGAACTATGTCATCAACAAAAATCTGTTAGAGAACCTGTTATGAAAAATGTGAGAATTGAATATATCTACTTTTAAAGATGATTAGAGAAAGAAAATTAACAATACACATGATTAAGTAAAAAAGTAGAGGCAGTGGGGTAATTATACATCACAAAAGATATCAAGAAATTTACAATGGAAGTTCAAAAACTAAAATACGGAAAAAAGAAAACTATTGGGGTATGCTTCAGGACACGAAGGAAGAAAGATGTTTTCAAACAGTATTTTATACCTGAAGCACATGGATTTCATTTCCACCTTTACAATGGAACTGCAAATTACTTAGTAGGGATGATAACTTAGCACCAACCCAGAGGCACAATAGATAATCTAAGACCACAATAAGAGCCTATTTAGATAGGCTTTATAGAAGCCAAAAGCCATTAAGTTTTGTCCTTTTGGCTTAAGAACAAGTGCTTAAGCATTTTTTATTTTACCCACACTATAAAAGTGCTTAAAAGCCATTTAGCTTAAAAGCACCTAAAATAAACCACAATCCAAACAGGCGCTAAGTCATATTTCTAAGCTTCTAAGCCTATCCTCACACAATAAACCAAACCTCAGAGGCTCAGACTAGAAATTTTTATATATGATACTCGAACTAACAAGCTTAAGATCAGAGGTGGGCGTGTGCTCCAGTACCTCTTCCACTCAAGCATCTCAACAAACCAAAGGAACGCATGAAAATAACAAGGATTATATACCCCCAAGACAAGTAAATTATTGATATTAATTTTATAATAAAGAGATTTGTTAAAAGAGGGAGAGTAGGTGGCCTCAATCCCAAAAAGAAATGAAAAAAAACAAGACATAAATCACCTACACTAAAGATAACCTTTTTTCATTAAGAAAAGAGTATACTTCTACAAAATCTTGGTAATATGGTAAATCTTTTGGGATATCAATGTAAAATACACAGGAAATGGTGAAAATATTAACCAGAAAACAATAATCATGTGCAATGTAGGCTTGCCTGTTCAGAAAGGTAGAGTCGCTGGCGGTTTTTATAACGACCCAGCTCAACTACTGGACCCCACCTGTTGCCAAAGACATAACCATTAATATGACTGATCAATTTATATACCAAACAACTTGATAAGACCAAAATCAAAATGAGATAGCAACACTAATTTTCAAATGTTCATAAAAAAAACAAGATTATTACCCACTTCATTAATTAAACATATAAATGCAAGGCCAAAGAGTTCTGTAGATAACCATCACATAGAAATAATAACCACATCTCTCTCTCTCGCACACACAAAAAAAAAAAAAAATCACATACCATATACAAAACAACCCAGTTACTTAATTTGAGATCAGAACTTAAACAACATGACCTGAAATGATAAACCATGGAACCAACTAGCTCACAAGTAGAAAGGACATCCCATATATGCTGTTTAACCATGTGCAAGATGCATAAACTCTACCACATACATAGTATTTGACCACCATGTGCAGGTATGGATGCAATATACTCCTAAATACATAAGCATGCGTCCTACTTATCATTCAGAGCATACCTCCTCAACAAAGCAATCACCCAGATGGTAATTATTCAGAACTTTTTTTTGCTTCTTTTGGGAATTCAAAATTTGGTTTAAAGGATACAAATTCCTTTTTTTATAACGCACCTCAGTTATTCCACCACCTGCTACCTCAAATTCAGATCTTGGTGAAAGGGTTAGGAGATTCTCCTAAAGAGATTTTCATTTTAATGATGAAAGGGAACAATCAAAAGACATATCACAAAGTCATATACCAAATTAATATCTATCTTCCAAGTTTTAAAGATTAGTTTTCCATTTCTAAACTACAAAACTTACTTATAAAGTTCTATTACAATAATTGCCTAAGTTTTAACATTAGGCATATACTCAGATTTAACTTTTGTCATCAAATCTGTGATTTCTAATTGTTCACCTGCAACTATACATACAAATAACATAAGCAAATATTCAGTTTCATGAGATCAATTACATGCCTAAGAAAGCAAAAAAAAAAAACAAAATGAGCTTTCGTCTTCATCAATACAACCTGGTTCAGCATAACAAAATTATAGTATACTGCAAATGAAGAAAGAAATCATAATACCGGCAAGAAAGAGAAGGCCATGTATTGCTATGGTTAGTGAACCAATCATACAGCACAGGGATATTAGACTTCCACACCAGATACTCCTCACCATACTTGCTAACATTCTTCTCCCCATCTTCACTACTTGATCCCCTAAGAGCCAAGTTTCGTTTTCCTTCGTTTGCACTTACAGCACTTGGGGTAACTACCATGTTGGTTCGTAGATGGATCAAATCTTTACAACAAAAAGAAGCAAGAACCAACAGAAGTTTTAATGGCTCAAAGTGGATATATATCACCGCAGAACCCTAGTCAGTTAAAAAAAACCAAAAATGGTAGAACAGCCGCTATGATTATTTTATGCCCTAATTTGATGTGAGAAAATATTAGGGAAACTATGGTCTAGATATATAACGGAGATGAAGAAGAGCTTGTTTGGATTGACTTAAAAGTTGGTCAAACCTAATTTAAAGTCATTGTAGCTTTTGGAAGTGTTTGACAAGGTTAATAACTTAAAATAAGTTTAAAATGACTTTAAAAAGGTTAAGAACCAAAAGTAGGTCTCCCTCTACTTTCTCTTTTTTGACTTAAAAGTCATACAACTTTGACTTTTTATTTTTCGACTTAAAAGCTACTCCCTCCATTTCAAAAAGAATGACCTCTTTCCTTTTTTGGTAAAATTTTACTTTCAACTTTCCACGTGGCATGTTTAAGACCACAAGATTCAAAAGTGTTTTTTATTTTCTTTAAACTCCGTGTCAAGTCAAACTAGACCACTCTTTTTGAAACGGAGGGAGTACTTTTTTTTAAGTCCATCCAAACAGGCTCGAAGAAATTAAAAAACTTTCATACGAAATACTTTGCACGAGACAAAAATATTCTTTGATTTTGTCAAAAAAAAACAATCTCCAATCATCCTAAATTGACCATTTACAACATTTTTTAAACAATCTTTGTTCACATGGGGAGGCAGATGGGGAGGCAAAGAGAAAAAGAGGTATATAAACAAGGGTTTCACCGTGGATAATTAGTGGGCAATTATACCCCTACATGTGGATTCACTACATTAATGAATTGCGAAAACTTCCGAAAGTGAGCAGTTCAACTAAGAATTAATTGAATTAACTCCAGAGTTAAAATAAGTCAAATATCACACTTCATTAAACAGCAGATTGCATTTCCACATTTCTGTAAGCACTACTTTAGAAATTTTGAAAGCAATAACTACCAATCTACACTATTATCCTATTTTACAAATTTGTAGCAATTGTTGCCTCAAAATCCATCTCATCTTAAGAAACCAGATATCAATAACCTTTATCAGTAATTTCATTATTTTAAACCGCTCATGAAAAATTGTAGCTTCCTAGATAGATTTAGGTACATTAAAGCAAAGTCAGTGAAATCAGCAGGCCAAAACTCAAAAGGAAATCTGAAACAGCACAACCAGGGGCAGACCTACATGGTTGCAAGAGGGTTCATATGAACCCACTTTCTCAAAAAATTACACCGTATATACAGACATATATAATCTTTTTTTAAAAAAATATTGCTATATATTAACATTTGACTCCACTTGAGCAAAGAGCAACGCCTAGCCTAGTGGCAAAGTCGGTTCAATTTTCAAAAATGGCCCCAAGTTCGGATCACACAAACTACAAATTAGCTGCCTCTTCTTTTAAACATTAAAACCCTTCGGTCCTTTTTCCCTTTCTGTAGTTTTCCCCAAAACCTTTTTTTAATATAATACAACTGAACTTAAAATAAAATAAAAAAGGTTCCCAGTTCCAATCTAAAAAGGAATAATAGTCCCCAATTCCCAAAAGATCAAACACCTAGGGATCGTTTAGTAGAGTATATTAGAAAAAAAAATGCATGTATTAGTTTTATGCATTACTAGTACCTTGTTTGGTATATTTTTCAACATGTGTATAACTAATACCGCTTGTATTAGACTATTAGTTATACATTCTATTTGGTATTAAGGTCCATATAGCTAGTGCATGGAAATACATGGTATTAATAATGCAATGAGCTCTAATATATGCATTAACATGGTCAAAGACACAATTGTTCCTCAAAACCTTTTCCACATTTTTTCCATCATATTTGAGGAGGATATTTTAGTTAAAAAAATTGTGAAATCGAATGGACGATGACTTATGAGCGGGTGTGTTGTGCCTCATATAGGAAAAAAAATTAATATTATTTCTGATGATAGTACTATGAATAAGTTTCAAGAAATGAAAAACTCGCAAAATACAATTTTCATAATATATTTTAATTAATCAAACTTTGTTTTGTTGTTATTTTATTTCCTTCTTTGCGAATTTATTTTTCCGCTTTATATATTGAACCCACTTAGTGAAAATTCTGGTCCGCCACTGCTGCACAACAATATACTGAATTAGCTGCCAAATCTCCTAGATCAAAGCATTAGTGATGCCTAAGCAAACAATATGCAGCAACAATAGTTCTTATCCAACAAAGTGGTTCAAATAATTGAAGCATGGGCCACCAAAAACAAAATCCATCTACTGATCCAAGTCCAAAACATCCCCCAATTATGTTCATAAAGTCAACCTCTAGTGTATACCAGTGGTTTGGATGGCGAAAGGCGATAAAAGGCGACAAGGGTCTGCCTAGCCACAAGGCGAGGCGAGCGGCGAGGCGCTTGCCTTTATGAAGTGCAACCCAATTAATACCAAAAATTAAAATATTTAATTGCATATATAAATAATCAAAATCTCAATAGCAATAACATATTATCAAATATTTCAATTCAAAAATGGAAAATAGATAGTACATACTAAAAGTTTAGAACTTGAATGAGAAAAAATAGAACAAAAGTCAAAGCAGTGAGAAAAAAAAAAAAACCTGAGGTAGAAGTGACTCTCTGAAGAAGAAGAAGAAGAAGAAAGAAACAGAGAAAGAAGAAATTTGAAGAAGAAAATAAGAAATACATATTGGTTGGACTTTAGAGTCACCGGAAAAGTTTGTTTGGTCGCCCGAGGAGTCTAGTCAAAAATCCTAAAATTGCCTTTGAACTTTTAAAGCCATAAATTAGTCGCCTTTTTAAAGAAAATTGCCTTTCTCGCCATGGTGTCGCCTTTTGAAGATCACCTCGCCACAAAGTTAAAAGGCGATGAAGGGTCGCCTCTCTCCATTGGTGACAAGGCGATCGCCTTTCACAACACTAGTGTATACACAGTAAAGAGTGGCACCATGTCTTTAGGTATTTAGTAGGCCTATTTATTTTTCAATGAATACGGGTTAAAATTCTATTGAAGAAACTTCCCAGCAAAACAGGAGACGTTGGCCGGGGATAATTACGAACAGTTACAAAAACTCAATCACTACAGTGATTGCATTGAATAAAAGAAATCAAACAGAGGATCTATGTCATATAAATTATTTACTCAGACAGGTACTGCATATGTCCATATTACTACTCTCTTAAATTTTACTTATTCAGCATAAGAAAAACTACCTACTATCCACTACAGATGACAGTTCAACAATGGCCTAGGCAATGTTATTGAGGACTATCGCTTTGTAGCTTAAAGCGATGAAGCAATGTGACATGAGAGGTTAGGGATTCATAGTCAAAATCATGAGCTTTTGAGAAGTTCGTTACAAACAATGACGCAGAAAATGATCCCAATGTGAAACGATCAATTCTTTTACCTCATGAAAAAGGAGCTAGACAATACCTACATTACGTATATTAGATGGTTTAACCTTGAAATTAGTTATGCCACCAGGGCTCTGGTCTAGAGGTAAGAGCACAACATATGATATATGAGTAAAACGCACCATACGAATTTGAACCCTCCACAAACAATGGCCTTTAGGTGGAGAAGGGTAGAGGGACAGACACATCATCCACCAAGTCTCAACTCATGTAGCAATGCCCTTCGGTGGAGTGTTATCAAAAGCAAAAGATGCAAAAAAGCTCTAAGGTCCCTTGGGGTTTTAAGCGCAAAATAAAGCATGCTTCAAAGTTTAATGAAAAAAAGGTGCAAATAGAATATATATATATATATATATAAAGCATAAATTACAAATATGTAGACAAAGAAATTGATTCTTTTTACGATAAAGTAAATGTCAATTGTTTATGTCAATTGTTTAGTGTCGCCTCTTTAGGAAACACTTATTCGCAAGGAAAAAATTGTTTCAAAGCCTTAATGACGACATTGAAGTGCACATCAAATGAGGCAAAGCGCTCAACATGTTTTGAGCCTCACTTCAGGTCTTTGGCTATGGCATTTAATTTTTTTGTTGATGTAAGTGCGCTTTAGGCGCACCTTTGACAACACTACATTACAGGACCAAATTCATATATGTTTGCAATCTTGAATTTAACATAAGTTGCTTATATTGTTGGTGCTTTCATCCAGGAATAAATTATTTTGTTGTGTGTATTTTATGTTGTAACTTTTATTCAGCGATAAATATATATATAACAGTGCTTGTGTTGGAATCGAGTAATGTGTACTTCACGTCTCCCTTCTCACTTTCTGTTATTTTTCTCTTTTGCTCTTTTTCCTTTTAATAAAACTGATAACACCAGATTCCAAATTAATTATATCTTCCCAATTGAAAAAAAAAAGGGGAAAAGTGTATCACAAACATTACAACAGAAACAACAAGGCAATGTGGGAGCTTCTTCATGAATAACCCTCATCTGCCCTGAATGTCTTGGGCCAAGACAAACCAAAGAGCAAAGGTTGTTAAATCCTAGACCTAAAGTAATCAAACATCATTGCAAACAGAGTCCAGCACACATAGAATACACATAACAAAGACTCCAAACGCAACAAAACCGAAAAGCAGAGGTTCTAGAAATGTATAACATACCAAATATACTTTCAAGAAAGAAAAAAAGAGACATATATACCTGCAAGAGAGCGAAGGCCAAATGAGGTTGTGATTAGCGAACCAGTCATAGAGGACAGCTACGAGTGACTTCCACTGAACATACTCCTCGTCCACAGCAGCAGCTCTCTTGCTAGCACTACCTCTCATCTTGCCGGAACTGTGAGGTTCCTTTTCTCTTTCGTCTTTGGATTTGGCAGCAGAACCCTTTGGCCTGCCACGCCTTTTGGGCTGGGAAGAAGGCGTTTCCATGGTAGAAATTTGTTGGGGGGAAAGTTAAACCCTTCGAAGAAACCCTTGGAACAGATACGGACCTACCAGACAGTAGTGAAAAAAATAGTGAAAAGACTTGAAACTGAAAGGGTTTTGTAGAAATATGAAAATGACCAAAACACAAGTCTTGCCTCTTGGATCTTTCTATTTATAGAAAGGTATTTTGATTTACGAAACCACAATCTTGATCCACCTTTTCCCTCTCTTCTTGTCCAAAAAAATATTGAAGTTGAATTTCAAAACGTAGTTTCTGAAGTTGAATTCTGAAAAAAAAAAAAAGTAAAAACGAATCATTGTCAAATGTCTCCATGTTATACTCATGAGTCATATTTATCTAAAGAGTTTACAGAATTGAAAATAGTAAGGTGTAATACTGTAATTGTCTAGAAATAATAAAGACAATGAAAATGATTAAAGAGGAAATCATATATTGCATATCAAGAAAGTCATCTTAAAATTAATCTCTGCACAAACAGCTACAGACTCAGAATACTTCGTTATGCTCCACTGGTGCATGGATTTGGACATTTCTCAAAAAGGAGTACAGCAAGTGTAGAATTAAAAAAAATAAAAAAATGTGTATCCAATAAGGGATCGTTTGGTAGGGAGTATTAGGAGAAACAGTCCTTATATTATGTGTGGTATTATGAAGTACTATGTTTGGTAGGAATTTTGGGCTTATGTATAACTAATACATAGATTAGTTATACACCCTCCATGGTATTCTAGGGTGTATAACTAATACCTTCCATTTGGTGGTATTAACAATACATGAGATCTAATACCATGGGATCAATATATGTAAAGACAAAAATACCCCCTCAAGTCCTTTCATTTTATTTATTTTCTTGGTTTTATGTTTTATATTTGTACTAATAAATTTATTTAAATCGATTAGCTTACCAACTTTATTATTTAAATAGAGTTATTTGTAGTTAAAATATGAGTTATTTAATCTAATTATTATTAATATAAAATATTATAATCGGACTAATATGCTAATGTTGATGTATGAATTTAAAAGCTATTTTTGCTATTTAAAAACATCTTGAGTATAAAAATAGTTTAATTTAGTTTGCTATTTTTTTAATTTTATGATAAAGAGCGATTTTGTATGATAAAAGTCCTAAACTGAATGATTTTATTGATATAAAACAATGCTCAATGACTTTTTTCTATAAATTCTTATAGTTGTGTGGCCTTTTGAGATATTAACTTCAATTTATTAAGATGACAATTATTTACCCTCAAATAATTTAAGTGAGAAAATAGTGAACTTTGGTGATAAAATTTTCCTTCTCCTAGATAGTTAAAAGGCTATAAAAATAATAATATTGTTTGTCAATTATCTACCTTGACCCAATTACATGAAATAGAAAATCTCATAATAACTCAAGGATATAATTGGGAAGAAGTTTTTTTGTAGAGTTTTAAACCCACACAAAATTAGGTAGAAAGCAACAAACCAAACACTTGATAAAAATAATCCTTGCATTACTAATCCAAGCATTACCAATCCATGCATTACTAATCCATGCTCTATTGATCTTTGTACCAAACGACCTTAAGTATCATTGATTGACAGTGTTAAATTAGAAATGGTCGCTGAAAACACATGCATTAATATATTTTTTTTATAACCGAGAAATTCGTTGTGACCCGCCCTTTGGACCAATCACAACCTTCTAAACTCAGTGGATAATGGGCCCACCCCTCTACCCTTCTCCACTTAAATATCAGGTTTCGCTTTGCGTAGTGTGGGGCTTGAACCTACGACCTTCGCCACAAATCCTCCACCTTTTGCCACTCGAGATAGGCCTTGGGGGAAAAAACACATGCATTAATATTAATTAGGTATAAGCACTAAGGTATTATTGCTTTCAGAAAAATTGACTTAACAAACTTAAATGAATCGTATCAAAATGATTTTTGAGTTTTCTTAAATAAATTCTAAGTTTCAATAAAAATCTATAATCTGTAACGACCTGATCCATTGTTACTAAAAGGCATCTCGTGCGGAGTTCCAAAAATCCTGAAGTGCAGTGTAAGAGTTTTAAAATTCGAGCACACGACGATTATGGCCCAAATTTAATTTTGGGTCAGGCTGACGTTATTAGTCCGTTATAGAAATCTAATAGGTGCTATAGTGGAATGACGAAATTCTACAACCTAATTAATGCGTCGTCTTTATTTTTCATCCCACTTTTGAAAGGAAAAAATAGATTAGGGCTACTCCAAAAACCTCCAAAGGCACCTAGGGCAAGGGAGCAATAGAAGGGAAGAATTACCACACAAGGAAGGTGAAAACCTAAGGATTTTCAGTGCTCGTTCATCATAGGTTGCTCCTCAGAGTCAAAATTCACAGGCAAGGTTCATCAGCAGTTGTTTGGCGCTCAAGTAGGCTAGGTTTCCTTAATTTGAGTTGTTCACACCCGCTTTCCTACATTATATCTTATAGATGTTTGGAGATGGTATACATAGTCCTTCGGGTGCAGAGTCTGGATGGTTATAGGTTGTTGTTTATTATTTTTAAGGCGAGAGACGAGATAATGGCTAAGGGTGGTGCTCTAACTCTTACTTAGTGTTCAGTTCATTGGTAGGATAATTGACGTTGTCCAATAGACATAGGTGTGCATGTTTACTGCCTTTTGTATCACTTGTGAGTTGTGTATGCATAATAGGAAAATCATAGAGAAGCATATGTAATGACACCATGTTGATAATATCATGTAATGAATCGGTTATGTTACTTATGATTTCAAATGTTATTGTTCATGATGTTTGTGATTGTACATGATGTTGTATGTTTGATGGTTGGCTTGGGTACTACGCCTAGTACAGATATTCCTACAATTGGCTCAGATACCACTCATGTTATATATTAACAGTTGACTTAGACATCATGCCTGGTACAGAGATATTCATGTATGGTTGGTTGGGATACCACGCTGGTACATTAACTATGGATGACTCAATTACCACACTGATACACTAAAAGTTTGACTTTGGATTTCGTGAGAGGACCATGTATGTTTTTATGGTTCCATGAGTAGACCTAAATTACTTCTTCATAATATAATTGTTGTATGTTGGATCCTTGAGTGGTCCAGATTACTTGAAAGGTGAGTTGATCTCAAATATGATTTGTATGCAATCATGTGAGACATGATTCATGTTATTGTAAGGTAGAATAAGGACTAGGATTCTGGGCAATGTGTTACTTTTAATGATAGAGGTAAGTTTTTTGTTGTGACAACTCAGTGCTTAACAGTAATTTCCTGCATAATTATTTCAATTATTGGGTTGAGTTTATAGAGATTTAGTTCTTGGTTGTTTCTAGCTAGTTGTGATTCTTATTAATTATCATGTTGAACTTGATTTTATAAATGTTGTTGGGTTTAATCTTGATATAGATAAGTGGGTCTAAGGCGCCAGTTCCATTTACTGCTCTATCCAAGGGCCAGTAAGTGGGTATGAGAAATTGACAAAGAATAGCAAGTTGGTTGATAGGCCTAGTGATGGCCTAGTATTCATGAATATTAATGTGGTAGAAGGTTTAAATTATGATTTGATATTGTGGTGGTCTTGTATTCGTGGATGTTAATATGATAGAAGGATTAGGCTATGATTTGACATTGTGGTGGTCTTGTATTCGTGGATGTTAATGCGGTATTTAACATTATGGATGTCCTGTATTCGTGGATGTTAATGTGGTAGAAATATTAGGCTATGAGTTGAAATTATCGTGGCGTAACAGATAGGTATGGGATTAAGGTGCATTAGTTATGGTATTTACCGGGGATGGCTATGAGTATGTGAATGGAGAAGAGGAGTGGTGTAACATTTATATTGCATGATTATTTCTGAGTGTCTATTCTATATTATGTGGTAGGTTTGGGTCGATTGATGATGTTTATCAGTATGTGTTGTTTGTATTGATACTACTC
Organism: Solanum stenotomum; assembly: GCF_019186545.1. NCBI lineage: Eukaryota > Viridiplantae > Streptophyta > Magnoliopsida > Solanales > Solanaceae > Solanum > Solanum stenotomum. The sequence continues at coordinate 20,241,377 of NC_064290.1, forward strand.
TTGCTAAAGCCTGGCAACGGAACCGGTATTGGCACTACTGGAACCGGCCAGTTCGCAACGAAAACAATCGAAACCGGAACGGTAGCGATATCGGTCCATCCGACAGTTTTTGCTACATGCCATCCCGGATCGGTACAATATCGGGACCAAACCGGACCGGACCGGATCGAACCGGTAACGGGGATAACGACCATTTTTTTAAAAAATAATAATTATTTATTAATTAAAGTCTATTAAAAATTTACGAAAAATTTCTTTTTAAAGTTTAACTTAAAATTGAAATATTTGAAAATATATAACTTATTAATTATTTTTTAAAAAAAAGATTTAAACTCTTAAAGTTTAAACTTTAAATAAATCTTTAAAGTTAAAATTTCAAACTATAAAAGTTGAAACTTTAAAAGTTTAAGCTCCTAAAATTTAAAGTTCAATCGTTAAAAGTTTAAAGTTTAAACTTTAGATTTCAAACTTTAAAAGTTTAAATTTTAAACTTTAAAAGTTTAAATTTCAAACTTAAATTATAATTTTTCTAAATATCAAATTATAACTTAAGTTTAAACTTTGCCCTTTGAAAATTGGAATATAATAAAAAAAACACTTGTATTAAATTGAAGACAATAATAAAAAAAAAATTGAAGCGAATAACCTATAGTTTTATTAATAAAAATTAAATTAAAAAATATGAGTTACAAATATTGGTAGAGGACCTAATCTACACAGCCACCTTCTAGGAAGTGTTCTGTTTGAATTAGACCTCGAATTATCATACTAATAGTTCAAGGTACCAAGGAAGTCTTGTCTTAAATCATTTAACATGATTTGGAATTGGTTGATCGGCTAGTTCCTTCAATGCATCAATGTCATCGTCACTAAAATCTTGCAACATTTCATCAATATCAATTTCAAATTGGGTAGGTAAAGGTGGACGCCCATAACTCCTTCTCTCGGCATTAATCCAATCTCTAAATAATACGGATATCTCCAAGCTGTCTACTGCTAATGAATACCTATGCTCTCCAATTTGAAATCTTGTTGCACTAAAAGTGCCCTCCGAAGCTACTGAAAATGCTTGAATAGCTAACACATCTCAAACCACCGGTTGAAGTTTTGAAAATCCATTGTCGCGATTGCTCCACCAATGTAAAAATCAAGTAAACCTTGTGGATCCTTAATAGTTTATGTACATTGATTAATATATGCATCAAAATCATTTATTTCCTCAGTAGCAAGTCCAAGATAACTTTCTATCATATCATTAATATTATATTCATCATATCTACACCTAGAAGTTCAGGTTCTTCATTACATACTACTTCATTTATTCTACAAGAATTATACAAGTCATACAATTTTTTAGCTTCAATTTTTATATTATCTTTAACTATTGTCAAGTTAGGTGTTTCAAAAACTCGAATATCTAAATTTAAATATACTTTTTCAATCATTCGTGATGCACCTACATCTTTGTAAGTTGGGTTTGAAAAACAAGCAGTTAAATGAATTTGAGGAATAAGAAAAAAATATTTTTTAAAATTTCAATTATAGACCTAACAGACTCTACAAACCTTGGTTTATTTTTGAATTTATAAAATTTACTAGAAATAGCACAAATATTTGATAAAACAGAGCAAATAGTTGGATAAATAAAGTCTAGAAATTTATTTTGTAGCTAAATAAAAAACTTTTAAAAATTGTATAAGTTCTTTTACGTCATTCCAATCATTATCATCAAGTCTATAATCCATATTTGAATTATGAGCATTCCAAACCGTTTGTAAATGTTTTCTATACTTATAAGCGACTTGAAACATTTCAAATAAAAAATTTCATCTAGTAGACACTAATTTTGAATTTTTTCTAGGGGAAAGATTAAATTCATGACAATGATTTTTAAATTCTCAACGTCTAGCTTTTACTTAACATTTAAAAATAAAATGACATGTTGTTTCACATTTTATGCAACCATTATGTTACATTGCTATACCATCTCTAACAATCAAATTATATATGTGTGCAACACATCTAATATGAAAATCATCAATATAAATAGGGCAAAGTGTCAGTTTTAGTATACGAGTGTGGTGTACTAGGGCCAAAAACATTAGAAGAGTTTAATTGCAATTGGACCATATTAGAGCCCCCCTACTCCTACAGATGCATTAGGAAGGGGTGTACCACTCTTTTTAGCTTCGGTTGCAGCTTTAGCATGCAAAAAATCATTTTTACAACATCACATCAAATGATTACTTAAATGTCTCGTCCCACCCGCCTTTTCCACAGTTTTATGATTCATTCTATGTTTACATTTATTACAAATAACTTGTGTTTAATCTTCACTTTGAAATCATAAATTGTCACACAACAGATTTTTTAGCACGTTCTACCTTAGGCCTTGCCCGACTAGAATGTACAAGGGGAATGAGAGCAGAACAACCAATAGGAGTGGGAGCGGGACTGAGAGTGAGACTAGTAGCCGTAACAGGTTATGTTTCTTCATCATCATCAAAAATATTAATATCATTATTAACATTATCATATTCTAATTCTTCATCGAATTCTTCATCAAAATTATCAAACCTTGCTTGTAAAGATTCATGATATTGATCTAATTCAATATTACTATCAATATTAAAAATAGTTTCATTGACATGCGTAAAATCTACCATATTTAGTTTTTGTTTGAGCTACTTGTCTAGTTTTAGATTTAGAAGAACTGCCGATTTTTTAATAATTTTTTTGGAGTTTCCGATAAATATATTAGTGACCTTACCAATAAATGTTTGTTTACCTTTGCCAATATTTTTTTTTACCGAAACCCATTTTAAAATATTAAAAGTGACAAAATTATATATAATACGGAAATTAAATGCAAACAAATAAATAACTAATTAAGTAAAGACTAAAAAGATGAAAGTTGGAACGAATGTACCAAACGTCTACTTATATGACCGAAAGCAGAAAATTGATAGATGAAACTTAAAAGTTGAAGGTTGCTCCAAAGATCAAATAATCCACAAAAAATGTTTTCAAACTAATATAATTTGTAATTTAATAGAGACTAGAGACTTGAGACTTGAGAGAATAAAAGATGAAGAAAATTTGTGAGTAAAAATAATGAAGGTTAGGGTGTTTTTATAGTTAAAAAATAGGACTAAAATGTAAATTTTAAAATTTTGGAGTATTGAAAAAAGTTTGGGGGATAGGGGGTGTTTTTTTTTTTTTTTTTTTNGGGGGGGGGGGGGGGGGGGGGGGTTAAAGGGTGAAATAGCCATTGGGTGGAGCCCAATAGCCGTTACCCAACGGCTAGTTAGAATTAAAAAAAATGAAAAGTCTGACAGAACCGGATCGGATCAGTACGTATCGAAATCGAAACCGAAACCGGTACTAGTCCGATCGGAACGGTCCGAGAATTTCCACCTTCCGTCCCGTTACCCCTCCCAATTTTCCTTTAAGCCGGACCTAATCGAAGCCTAGCAGACAGGTACTGGATTGGTAACGGACTGTAATAGACCGATAATGGACTGAGACAGAATGGTACCAGTACCCACACCTCCCAATTATACTGCCAGACTTACTCTTGCTATGCCACTTGGCATAGTCTAGTTACATGGTCAGTGTTGTTTCATACGTGAAGACAATGATATTTTTCTACAACTTCCATTTTTCCTTTCTTATAGTGGGAGTTGTGTCTTATTTTGTTATATAAACTATACTCCGTAGTAGCTCTTGGACTTGTTTGGACCAATTCTTTGGGGATTGTTTTCAGTGTTGTAAAAGGGGTTTTATTAAAATTTAATTGTTCATATAAATCTTTAAGATATTAAAAGAATTCTGCTGTATTTTGTTAGTTTTTGCGTGTTTTGATTAAATTGGGTGGTAAGGATTTTGCTTATCTAGGTGTTAGAGTTGGTGCCTATACGGTCCGATGGGTTGGGTCGTGACATAATCACACCAAATGATTAAGTAATAAGAATAAATCAAAAAAATATCGTACTCAATAAATTTATATGTATAAATTACTTTTACTTCTGTACATCAATAAAAGTATGAAGTTTAACTTAAAAGGTAAATTGCCTAAAAAAATATTTTACGTAAATACTCAATTTTAATTTTAATTTTAAAATTATACTTCATTCAATGCATAAAGTTCCTAACTTACCATTTAAGTTGCCTAAATTTTATTTAATGCAAATACTCATTTTTTTAAATATTAATATTTTTCTATGTATTAGAAGAGAGTGTTTCAACATGTCAGTTTAATGACATTAGATGAAAGTTTTAGGGTATAATGATATTTTGCAAGATAAGTTTACTTAAATAGATTGTGTTTTCCGCTTTAATCCTTAGACCGCATCAACAACTCCTTAAAAGACCATTATTTTCTGTTAAATTACTGATGATGCCATTCACTGAAATATCATTGAATACGGTGGGACCCATTGAACTACACATGTAACGTAACTACATAAGACCTGTGGACTTGTGGCCAGTCTGTGTTCCCTCAATTTTTCAATTTTTGCCTTTTTTTAAAATAATAAAACACTTTTGGGCCATTCTATTTATGAAATGTCCATTGATGAGATCATAATTGGTCTTAAATATTTTTTTTCAAGAATGGAATATTATTAATTCGGATTGAAAATAGTATACATTAAATAATATATTTTTGAAATGTTATATTATATCAAAAAAATTGCGAATATTAAAAATTTAATTAATAGTCTTATATGATTAATTATATGTTAATTACAAATATTATATAATAGAAATAATAATGAAATAATCAAAAATTAAAATAGAGAGTATGAATAGTAATTCTCCAAACTTCTCTATAAATAAAGAATAGAGAGTGAAATATAAAATAATTGGAGAGCGCATTCTCTATTTACTCTCTAAATATAGAGAATAGAGAGTAAAATAAAGGTGGATTGGAGATAGTTTTATAGGTTTTTTTGTTTACAAGATATTCATGATTGATAAGTCTCATCTTTAAAATTAAATTATGATTAAATACAAATAATAATTTTTTAAAAATAATAATAATAATATCATGTAAAATAAAATGAAAAAGGTGATAGACTCCTTACGCTTCGTAGAGAATTTATCATGATTGAAAAACATCTTCCTCTACTATATTATATTTTTAGATAATTGAGATTTAAAATTTTAATTAGAGTATCAATAGTATATAAAATTTATAAAAATAAATTTTGCATAACTTTATCCTAATATTTTGTATTTAAATTTTTATAATGTTGGGCACGTGCTGATACGAACCATTTTCTCTAGTTTTAAAAGAAATTACTGCTTCATACTCCTAGTAATAGTCACAACTTTTCAATTAAAGCTTATTATGAAAAGTGACTTAGACAATCGTAAATAAATATGTCGATTAAGTTATAATAAAAATTGAAAGATAGTTATTTTACTTAGGGAAATTATACATACTTATTTGTTTGATGACTATTCATTTGTAATTTGATGTCATTATTTTTTCAGATGAATTCACATTTGATTTCAACTACACTAAGTATCCATTATGTTATTTCTTGAACATCTCTCATTTTATGGTAATGAAAATATTTTTCCTTTTCATCTTTATTAATTTGAAATTTGATAATTTTCCTATATCTTTTGGCATGGATTGTTTCAGACAGAATATTTAATTTACTTTTTTGCTGTAAATTTTCAATAAATGAAAAATAAATTTTCAATAAATGAAAAAAAAGGATGTTATATTTCAATTATTCAATGTATCCATGTTATTTTCATTTCATTAGTGTTTCCCCCTCTTTTAATAAAGTTCTAATGTCTTGAACGTGATTTCTCTGTAGTTCTTGAAAATCGTTATTAGAATACATTTGCCTATTCACTTTATTTTGTATGTCTTGTTTTTCATTGTAATGGCTCTCTAGGTCTTTTTTATTTGTTTTACGGTGTTTTAGTATTTAAAGCTTTTATATAGTTGTTACAAGCTATTTTGACTTGCTAGGACTGACAGGACGATCACCAGACAATTAATTTGATTTTCTTGTTGTTTCTGTCTTTTGGAGCTTCTAGAGTTTTGTTTGACTTCAGTTAAAACTTCAGGAAATGATTTTGGAATGTGATTTTGATTAATCCGTTAGCTTCGAAATGTCAAGTTTGGTCTTAAAGGACCTTTGGTGTGGGTCCTAAGGCTTCCAGATTCATTTTGAGTTATCTTATATTTTAGCTAAAACAAAGCTTGAATTATGGGATCCACTTTTTATCGATCCGTTGGAGGTTTTGACAGTTCCGTTGAGTATGAAATATTGTTTATTGTTCAATAACATATTCGATATTTGTTGATTCGACCTTGATTGAATTTCGAAGGTCTATTCGAGACTTGACAATTTAATTCCAAGTAGTTAATGCATCGGTTGCTGCTGCAACTGCTCCCGCAGAGCCACTCCTATAGAAGCTGATCTGAGGACGCCAGCAGACCTCGCTCTTGCAGAGCTTGGTCTCTTTGGCGACCTCGCGCTTGTGGAGCCGAGTCCACTCCTATGAGTTGATTGTTGATTGAATTCCTTTAAGCTTTTTTCATCGTTGGACTGACAGTTATATCATATCTTCATTCTTTCGGTGAAAAAGAGAAAGTTGAAGCTTGTATTTAAGGCAATTTTAGTGTTTTTTTTTTGTATTTGAGCTGAGGAGCATTGTTGGGATCGTTGTTCATGCTTTGAAACCCATAAATCTCATTAATTTCTCCATTCTTAGTTTGAATTCAATGTTCTTGAGCTAGATTAATCTTGGAGCTAGTTTGGCTTCAATTAAGCTCGGATTGTGCCCATTTTTAGGCACAACCTTCTTAAGTTAGTGTTGACTTGATGGCACAGTCAATTTTGTGATTCTGTGCATGGTTCCTCATTTTTACCCAATTTTAGGCTTGAGTCTCTTTGTTGCTTTCATGCGTAGAAGCTTGTGTTGATGCCTAGATCATTGATTTGATAGTGTGACATCGTTTAGAGGTTGCTAAGAGAGAAAAAGTCCCTTTTAGTAGATTTGGAGCACACATGTTTGGGTTTGAGGTAGGCTATGTCTTACTGATCTTAGACTTAGCTCATTGATTGTTCTAGCGTGATGAATTTTTTATTTAGCATTCTTTTCATTAATTGCCCTATTGCTTCGTTAGTCTTATTTTGGGCTTATTATGAAATAGTGTTGCACATTCTTTCCTTTATTGTTACTGTTGCTCGTGAACTAGTTGAGTTGAAATTGCCTTATTATTTGCGTGTTTATGGGCTTAGAGCCCGTTTGGATTGACTTAAAAAAAGTAACTTTTTAAAGTGCTGGAACTTATTTTTAAAATAAGTAGTTATGTGTTTGGATAAAAGTGCTGCAGTTGAAAAAAAAGTTGTTGATGTGTTTGACAAATAAGTGCTGGTAAACACTTTTTTTTTAATCAAAATGTCTGAAATACCCTTTAAGTTGTTAACATGATAAAAAGTTGATTAATTTAAGGTTTTTATACTTAAAAAAAATATTAAAACAAAATTAATTTATGTTTTACATCCATAAGTAATAATATTTTTCTATCATTCACATATTTCTTTACCACCTTATAAGAGGAATATAAATACATATTTCAGAAATAATAATAATAATAATAAAATAATAATAATAATAATAATAGTAATAGTAATAATAATAATAAAATAATAAAATAATAAAATAATAACAATAATAATAATAATAATAAAATAATAAAATAATAATAGTAATAGTAATAATAATAATAATA
>NC_064290.1:20249411-20255219 GCF_019186545.1 Solanum stenotomum
TAATAATAATAATAATAATAATAATAATAATAATAATAATTCAATATGGGCAATTTGGAAATTGTATAAAAGAATTAAGGGCAAAAAGGTAATATACTTGGTCAACATAAAAAGACTTTTAAGTTAAAAAAAAAAAACTCCCCTCCCCTAGCTTTTAGCTTTTGGCTTAAAATAAGTCATTTTTGACTTAAAGTAAGTCACTTTGATAATTGTCAAACACTCTAATAAGTCAAAAACTGGCTTTTAAGCCAGTTTGATCAGCTTAAAAGCCCATCCAAACAGGCTCTTAGCCTGGGATTGGCTAGTATGTGCCTTAGATTTTAGCTTGGATGGCTAGTATAACTTAGATTTGGATTAGATATGATTAGCGGTGTTCACGGTTTGGATAAAAATCGATCCAAACCAAAATATTAAACCAAACCGATTTTATTTGGGTTTGGTTTGGTTTGGTTTGGTTTTAGACTTTTGAAAACCGATAATATTTGGTTTGGTTATGATTTTATTCGAAAAAAACCGAAGAAATAACCGAACCGAACCGATTAATTATATACATATATTTTATTAATATACATACTTAGTATATTATTTTTATAAACAATTTTAAAGATCTTATACAGATTTTCATTAAAAATTCTTTATAATTTACTTATTGAAAGCAAAAATACCCAATATGAAACATTTATCTTATTGATTTCATGTATATGAGTGTCTATGTCAATTCTTTGTGAGACTAAAAATGTTATTGTCTCTTCCTTCAAGGCCAATATAATGAATTTTAAAGCTTTATTGATAGTAAATTTAGTGATTGAAAGTTTAGTAATTTAAGTCATTCTAACTATTTTTCGTTTTGAATGGATTGTTGTCACTTTTTTCACATTTTAAATGAATTGTTTCTTTTATTTTTGTGTATGGTTAATAACCGAATAACCGAACCAAACCAAATCGAAACCGATAATCACCAAACCGATAAATGTATATTATATTTGGTTTGGTTTGGTTTTGATAATTTTAAAACCGATTAAGTTGGTTTGATTTTGGTTTTGACCAATAACCGATCCAAACCAACCCGTGAACACCCCTAGATATGATACCTTCATATTGGACTTTGACCTTCGAAAACCTTGTTTGGTATCAGTATTGGCTATTTGTGGCTTGTTTGGTGCTTAGTCCTGTCTTAGATGAGTGGTTCTACCTTTGTGTGATTGGATACTCCTGATGTAAGATTTTGAGGAAAGATCAGATCTTGTGTGGTGGTTTCGATAGAAGACTTTGGAAGGATTAGCTATTTTGAGGTAAGATTCCGGGAGGAGTTAAGTTCTCAGTATTTATTGTTGACATCCAATTTTGGACCTGCACAATATATATTAATAATGAGCTTCTTCAATTTCAAGCGATTTAAAATAATTAGTGTTATAAAATTTCAAAAAAAATAATAAAAAATTTACAAGCTATTTTAAATAGTTTCGTCACTTTTATAATTTTTAAGTAGTAGATATGTTTTATATAATTATTACATTATATGAATATTCAGAAATTGTCTCTAATTTTTTTTTAGTTTTACTTAAATATTTGGTTAATTAGTTTAATTATTCAATAATTATATTTTCAAGTTATTAGTTTATAATTGAGTTAATTATTTTATTTTATTGAGATTAAGAAGCTCGTTAGTTAATTATATTAATTTGTCTTATTTAATTGCTAGACGAATTTACTAAAAAAAAGGTTCAAATCGGCTACATTCCAAATTCATTGGCTAAATTCGTAATGCAATTGACCACTCAATTCGGTTAAAATTGTAACTTATTAGCCAAATCCCTTAAACCCATGTTTTAAAATCGAGGGCAAATTACAGAAATCACATACTTTTTAGGCAAAATTACAATTTATCCCTTAAAAGTTTATAATTACAGAAATTCCTCATTTTTGCGCATCAGATTAGTGTATCTGCGCTTATGTTATTGTATCTCGCGCATCAATCAAGCGTCTCAAATCGTTTTTCCATTAAGGATTCGTAATATTCAACAGCTATCCAACCTTATCTCTTGAGGGAATTCGAATTTCAAATTTGAAATTCCACCCGGATTTCAACCCTATTTCTCCTCTATATAAGCTCTTTTCTCTTACAGTATTAGGGGTGAGAAAAAATGGAGTCCATGTTCATAAATTAGATACAACATCATAGAGAAAATACAAAGGTTTTCGAGATAAAAATAGACTTGAAACAGTCGAGTGAGATAGAGGAATACTCAAGTTTCGGTTTCGTTTTCGAGCTCGACGTTCTCTCTGTTGTCTCGTAGTCTCATTTTGGTGGAGGAATTGTCCGTCTTCGTGGTTAGCTCGTTTTGTCCGATTCGTTGCCCAAGAAAAGGTGAGAATCTCGTCCTTATTTCGTTTTGTTGCTTTCTTTCTTCTCGACTTTTATGTGTCCTACCTATTATGATCTCGTTCAAGTATCTACTTCCGTTAAAATTTCATTCTTTGTTTAGAAAAGGTTTCATATCTCTTAGATTATACTAGTATGGGTTGTACACTGATAGTACTCTCTCTCTGAATGCCAAATATTTTCATGCTATCATGTTCGAAATTAGTTTGATGTGTTGTTTTACATGTTGATGTTTTGTACACTCTTAACTTTCGATTCGTTTTTCTTATGTTGTGGGCTGCCTTCAAGACTAGTTTCTGAGGTTTAAAACCTCTGTTTCATCATTTGGGATCATCTCGTAGTATGAAATTGTTAGACTCGTTTAGTACTCGACGATTACATATTGCCAGGACCCATTCATTCATTCTGGTTAGCTGATTGTTTTGTCATGAATGCGTAAAGAGATTCTTGTTAGCATGAGTGTAGCTTCAATACTGATTATGATCTTGTAATCTTAGTCTAAGTTTAGCTTTCATGTTTCTTGATTTAAAAAGAGTCCACTTTCTGTTAATGGAGCACTAGATTAGCATGAGTTTTGTTTCCAGGTTTCTTGAAATAGGATGAAAGAATTAGCTGGGTATAACGTTAATTGTTGTAATTTTATGCTTGATTGATTTTTATTATGGCGATTAGATAGCCTTGTGTTACTGTTACTTGAATTTATAATGGCCATCTTGTTTTTCTCTATTATGTTATGGAGTGGTTTGTACAAATTATAGTGATTCTTTTAAGTAATCGCAAGTATCGCCTCTATCTAGTAAAGAACGAGTTTGGGTGTTTCATATGCATAGTAATTTGAACTGCATTGTTTTCTTTTTCACTTGAGATGTTCTGATTAATGTGGGTTTGGTCCTTAACTTTTGCCATGAATTAGTTAAATTGTTGATCCTCTTGAAGACATTTATATACGTGGTTAAATGTTTGTCAACGCTACTGTTGGGATTGGTCAAAATGTGAGCATAATTCATATATAATATTTACATGTGTCATTATGTTAGAGAAAAGACATAAAGACACAATCAAAGTTGTCCCGTATTTGCATAAAGACACCTTAACTTTCAAAGTGTCCTATCACCCCACATAACTATTTAATATCGTTGTAAATGGGCCATTTTGACCCATTCCCTCGTCTGGGTTGTTACCACGCACATGAGGCGCGTCATTCCGTGTTTTCACTGCCATGGACCAATTTAAAAGTGCCACGTGTCATTTTCTTTCTTTATTATTAATTATATAATCAATTTATGTCATCTTCCCCAATTTTAAACCCAAAATAGCCCTAATTTTTTGATTTCATGGTTTTTTCCATAGCAAGATCAACCTGTAACAACGAAAAACTATAATATCCTAACAATATCTTAACAATGGCAATAATAGGAGGTCGATTCCAACACTTTTACAAGAAGATTTTAATAATCCCTAAAATCATAATAATCGAAAAAAGAGAAGATTTTTATCATATGATGTAGAGCCCTAACATGTTAGACCTTCAATCTCCAAGAATCTTCACCAAGACACATAAACAACAAGATTATCAACAACAACACGACGAGAAAACTTTTCTATTTCTTTAGATTTTAGGGAAAGTTGAGAAATAAGAAAAGAAAAGGAGAAATGACTTTCTTCAAAGAACAGGGTCGGGTCGGGTCTTTTCTCATCATAGGGAGTGAGCAACACGCGCCACTAAATAGACGAGGGAATGGGTCAAAATGGCCCATTTACAACGATAATAAATAGTTCTGTGGGGTGATAGGACACTTTGAAAGTTAAGGTGTCTTTATGAAAATACGGGACAACTTTGATGGTGTATTTATGTCTTTACTCTATTATTTGGATTATGTAACTATGTGTTTTAAATTGAAGTTAACTTTCGTTGAGAGAATTTTTGCATTATGCTAATATGTTTCTTATTTTTCTATGTTGTATGTGGATCTGTCCGGAGTCCAAATGGGACTCAAATCCCCTCTTCCTTGCATCTTCTTATTGGGCCACGCAGGCCCAATTCCACTTTTTTTGAGTCAGACAACCATAAAAATCGAAGAACAGGTTTCGGAGCTGAAAATATGCCGCATATGCACCGATATACAGTGTGATACAACTCTCATATGCAGCAGAAATGGGCCAAAAGTCTTCTTTAAATTCTCAGCTTTGTTTTGTAATTATTGGGCCAAAGAAGGCCCATCTTTTATGTTGATTGTTATCTTGTTAGTTTAGGACAGATGAAATTGAGCCTAAAGCCCAATTTTTTTTAAGCTTTTTTTAGGAAAAATTACTGAAATACACGTCTTTTTCCTTATTTCCAATATCCCCTTCTATTTCTAAAAACCTCTAAAATCCTTATTTTTTTTATTGTATTCGAGTTACATATTAATGTATCTGAGCCAGTATTTAATGTATCTGAGCTACATATTATGTATCTGGTTTATTTTATAATATATCCGAGCTAGTTTTTAATGTATGCGAGCTAAATATTATGTATCCGGTTTATGTTATTATGTGTAACAGCTCGGAAAATGATAGGTTAAGCAAGAGCCTATGACTTTGTGTTGACTTTATAATGAGGTTCTATGAGGGGTTTTTATGCAATTTCATTTTAATTGTGTTACATCCGACAATTTAAAATGAATATGAAGTAGCTTGAAATTGGAAGTAGTCACTTTTGGAAAAAGTTCAGAACCTGGAAATTTGGTTAAGTGTGGGAAATCAGTGAGTTTTTGGCCAACTTTGAGCAGTCATAACTCCTAGCTCAGGATGATCCAGGAGTAGTTCCAGTTATGTTTGGAAAGCCCTTGGAACGATCTTTCCAACGCCACTGAGTTTGCTCGATTCCGAGTTCGTATGAGCGAGTTATGCCCTTTGAAAATTGGGCAGTGAGCAAGGAGTCCGTCCGGAAATTTAAGGGCATTTTGGTCTTTTCACAAATCTTTTCTTTTGAGGTTATATTATTGTGTTGGGCTGATTGTGGATCATTTTTGTTCCATTTTAAAAGAGTAAGAGTTAGGGTCCTTGAGTGAAGAAGAGAAGAAGAGGGGAAGAAGAAGAAGAAGAAGAAGTTGGGGCTAGGATCGAAGATTTTGAGTTCCTTCTTCTTCAATTCTCGTGGGTTTTCAACTTAGAGGTATGGGGATTCTTTATCCTTTATTATTCTTCCTTTCAAGGAGCTCAATTCAAATGATTCAAAGTTCTTCCAAAAACACAAAAATCCTAATTTCGATTCTAAGCATGGGTTCTTGCATTAAATGATTTTTTTTGATGATTTACGTTATTAATGGTGTCTATTGATGGTTTTAAGAAAGAAATTTCCATGAACCCATGTCTTGGCAAGTTTCCTAAAGTTGGCTTATGAAGTGGGTTTATTATTTATGATTGAATGATGATGGAAGTAT
>NC_064290.1:20257574-20267972 GCF_019186545.1 Solanum stenotomum
GTATTAGATGGTTTTGAGACATATTGTATAAAGTCTAGAAAGTCTTCCGCTTGCTATTTATTGAAAGTATCTTCGTGTGTGAAGAAAGTTTTTAATTCCTTATGGTTTTGGTGTCTATGCGATGAATGAATGCTAAGAGGCTTGTATTAGACCTCTTCGAGGTCGAGTACGCCGGTTACGACTAGGGGGTGCTCCCGGGTCGTGACATTATGTATCCGAGATACTCTTTAATGTAATCGAACTACATATTATGTATCCGGTTTGTGTTACTTTTTAAGGGATTAATGTCATTACAAACTAAAGAGGAATAAATTGTAATTTCATATTAAAACTATTTGATTCCTAAAATTTATCCTTTTTTTATGATAGTCTAGGACAAGTATAAATGGGCTAAAAGACCTAAAATGAAATTAGGCCCAAGTACCGGCCCAGGCGGATAGAAAACCAGGCCTGGGCCCAAATCTCTCTCTCTCTCTTTATTTTATTTGTTTCATATTTGTTTAATTATTTATGTGCTAGTCAATTCTAAGGTTTTTCTAATTCGATTCTCCCAGAGATAAGTCATTTGGAGATTTTCTAAAGACTAAATGAATAAGTGCTTATTTTTTCTACTTAAATTACTTTGAAAATATTTTAGTTAAGCAAATCCCTATACTATTTCCCTTCCCCTAAAACAAATATTTCAAGTCTTAAGTTTGTTTATTTCTAAACTAATCAAGTATGCTTATCTTTTAAAATTTATTAGCCAAATATTTTAATTGCTGGATAACTGCATATTAGTGGGCATTTCAGTTGCTTTCAAACTCTTCCCGAAATGCTAATTTGAACCCCAAACCCTTTTTCAATTGATTTACTGTTTTAATCTTTTGAATTAAGTTTTTTTAATCTACCTTTAAAAATTTTGTGGCGACTCTTAAAAACCTGTTTTTTTTTTTTAATATAAAACATTTATTCCAATGTAAGATTTTGAAATTGAATAGCTATTCCGATGTAAGATTATGAGAGATGCTTAGTCTTGATGTGGCCTTTTGATGTAAGATTTCAGATAGGATTAGTCATTCTGATGTAATATTTTGAAAGAAGCTAGATTTTATGGTTATCCCAATGTCAAATTTTGGGAATGACCGGACCTTCCGATGTAAGATTACAAAAGAGGATGGACTTCGTTGAAGCAATTCTAATGTAGAATTTCAGGATGAGCTATACCTTCTTCATGATTATTCCGAAGTCAGATTTTGGATAGTCCTTGCTTGAGTGTATGGTTGATGTTCTTGGCTCTTCTCGGTACTGTTCTTTCATAATATTAGCTCTTGTGTGTACTCGTCAGGCTTATGAGGGTGACAAATTTATTTCCTCTATTATGTCTCTTGTATGCACCTTTTGAGCTTATAGGGTCCACTTAGATTTTATCTAGTATAAAGTACTTAGATTTGATCTTAGATTCTCCCTATGTGACTTATGTATGAATTATCTTACAATTATTGTTCTCTCATAACTTACTTACTGTTTTACTTGTATTCTTCTTTTATGCATTTGTAATCTTGAACTCGGTCGGCCTATGATATCTATTAAGTACCTATTGTTCTGATACTCATACTGTCCTGTAATTTTTTTCCTGGTGTAGATCAGAGTTTTAGTCGATCACGTTGATCCTTATGCAATACAACTGATAGTCGGATATTGAGGTTGAGCTTACTAGCATATGGAGTTGACTCATCTCCTTCTATATTCTAACTAGTATTTTATATTTCGAGACACTTTATATATTTATATATGTCTAGCCCTGTACTAAATTTTTTGCGCATTACCAGAAAGTGCGAATTACCTGGAGATTTTCCTAAGGATTACAAGGACAAAATTTATAGGTGATTTAGTTTTCTGCGAATTTTCCTACCAGAATAAATCGGATGGAAAAACCTTCATGGGTAATTACTTAATTGGGGATGTTAAATCCCTAGATAATTACCCTGAGAAATTTTAATCCGCATGTAAATTACCTGTAGATTGTTCACAAGAAACTTTTGGTAAAAAATCACGAAAGAAGGGAGCTTTCTGCAAGTAATTTCCCCATGAAAAATTGCAAGAAAATTTGTAAAGAATTTAAAGTGAAAATTTGTAAAAATGAAAAATTTATTTTTCCATATTAATTCTTTTGTGACTCTACACTATCTACAACAAATTTATTTTTATTGACTTGCTTTAAACTTGATTTCCCCATAGGCCAATGATATTGCCTAACAGTTTCAATCAATCCCTCTAATCTGTGGTGAATTTTACCTCATAGAACACCTACGCATTACACGAGATTAACGAGCTCTTTATAAATGGTGAAATATGATTGCCTTTATTTGATGTGGTAAAATGATAGGCCCAACCCTCTCTCCCCAGAACTTTACCTCATTTATCAAAGTAGCAAAAATAATTTACATAAGTGATATTGTAATTTTAATATTTCTTCCTTATCCATCCAATCTTCTTCCCTTGACCATCCCAACCTCTCGCCACCATTGAAGCTAGGGATGTTTATCGGGTGGATAATTTTGCTTAATGGTTTAGCTTGTTGAGAATTGGTTTTTAAATTTATTAATCCGCTAGCCAAGATATCTGTTGTTTCGATAATGGATTAACAATTATCAGATGGTTATCGATCGGTGCATCGGTTAGCCTCTAATATCTATGGTATCTTTTTTTTCCGATGAACACACCTTACAAAAATGATGACTTTTAATCAGCAACAAGATAAAATGGATAAATTGATACAGACTTTCAGCTGATTGCCACATCTTCAGTGTCCAGTTGAAGCATCTTTACTTATGACTCGATAAATTATTGAATAATTTTCATGTACATATCCTCAGTGCTTTTCTAAGTTTGCTGACTTATGCTCTATTATTTAAAGCAAAATATATAATGGCTTAACCCATCGATGTCCCCCTAAATTTGGCACCATGTTTTACTTGGACAGCTTAACAGAGGGATGTTCACTAAACACTTTATCTAGGGTCCCATTGTGTCATTTTGGAACTTTTTGCTTACATGGCATAATGTGTGTTATACACTCAAACTAGCGCGTGAAATGCCATTTTAGTTAAATTTTGATTATTTTTTTTTCTTCTTCTTCCCCATTTTTCAGCCATCATTTTACCCAAGTTAAATTTCATCTATTGTGGATGAAGGTTCAACAAAATGACAGAGTGAATTTCTTTAAACTAAGCTAAAAAAATTCTTTGAAACTAGCAAAGACTTTCATTCTCTATCAAGCTATTTATTAGCCAAGGGGAAAAAAAGAGAAAGTGATCCTAATTTTTTAGGTTTAGTAAGAATTTGGTGTACATTAGGGGCGTTAGAGAAGACAAGCCGCCGGGAGGGGGGGGGGGGGGNGGGACGGTTTTTTGGAGAAGACAATTGGTTGGGGATGTTTTTTTTTCTTAATTTAATTTAATTTTGTAATTATTTGGATTCATTTGTCGTTAATCCATTTGTCAATTTTCATTTTTACTCAAAATAAATTATTTAAAAATTACTTTTGACATAAATGACAAATATCGTCGTTTAATTTGTCAACTTTACACGTCATTCGCGAGTGTAACACATATTATGTATTTTTGCTGATATTAAAAAATTGTCAAAATGACACAACGAGACTCTACATGAGGTGTCCAAAATGAAAGTCACTCAGTTTAGGTGTCTAAGTGAAATATTGTGCAAACTTTAGGGGGCCACCAATGGGTTAGGCCATATATAATTATAGAAAAGTAAATAGGATTTCATGGCTTTAGGACTTTAGCCTTTAGGAGTTAGGACTAAGAAAAAATAATAATTACTCTTGTATATTATGGTAAAATATTAAATGAGGCTTATATACCTAGAATAAAAATGTAAGTATGGTAATTCTTAAGTGGTTAACGGTTTACTCTATAAGAAAATTGAATGATCCATCCCCACACCAATAAGCCGTTAATTATAAAATTTTAATCTGTTCCCCAACCGTTTATTCTATAATTCAATACCAATAAGCCAATAAGCCAATTTTGTGATTGGCTTATCGGTTGCGGTTCGATTTTGGACACGCCTACTTGAAGCCCGACTTCACACCACATCCATCCCTATAGTGATTTATTAGATAACATATAAATACTCTTAAGTAAGGGTGTTCATAGTTTGGATAAAAACCGGTCCAAATCAAAAAACCCAACCAAATTGATTAAATAAACCAATTTTATTTGGGTTTGGTTTTAGATTTTAAAAAACCAATAGTATTTGGTTTGGTTGTGGTTTTGTTTAAAAAAATTGAAGAAATAACTGAACCGAACCGACAAATTATATACATATATTTACTATTATATATACCTAATATATTATTTTGGGAGAAGACATAGTACCCCTTAGACTATGACCGAAATCCCAGAGACACACCTTAACTAAACTAAGGTCATATTATCCCCCTGAACTCATTTTATATATAATATTGAACACCTTTTGGATTATGTGGCACACCCCGTGACTCTACGCAGTTGAAGCGAGTGGAAGATATTTAGATGCCACGTAAGCCAAAAAGGTGTACAAAATTACAAAAAAATGAGTTCAGGGGGTAATAGGACCTTAGTTTAGTTAAAGTGTGTCGCTGAGATTTGGTCATAGTCTAGGGAGATACTTCTACCTTTTCCCTATTATTTTTATAAACAATTTTTAAGATCTTATATGTGTTTTCATCAAAATTTATTTATAATTTACTTATGAAAGCAAAAATGTCTAAGGTGAAAACATCTATCTTATTGATTTTATGTATATGAATGTCTATAACAATTCTTTGCAGGGTTAAAAATGTCGTTGTCTCTTCGTTCTAGGCCAAAATAGTGAAATTTGAAGCTTTCTTCATAGTAGATTTAGTGATCGAAAGGTTTGTAATGTCAGTCATTCTAATTATTTTTTGTTTTGAATGGATTGTTGTCACTTTTTTCATGTTTTAAATAAATCATTTCTTTTATTTTTGTGTATGATTAATAACCGAACCGAAATCGATAACAACCAAACCAAACCAATAAATGTATATTATATTTTGTTTGGTTTGGTTTGATTTTGATAATTTTAAAATTGATTTAGTTTTGATTTTGATCAATAACCAACCCAAACCGATCCATGAACACCCTACTCTTGAGATAACATCAAACAATAAATGCCACGCCCTGAGCCTACACCCTAAACGTGGACGACACTCGAGAATCATTGTTGATCCCCAAGCGAACCTTTGGCCTAGCTGACTACTTAGCGGAAGACTTAGTGAAGCATTTTTTAGTGTTAAATAACTGAAGGGAATATTTAAATCAATCGCTGAGAATACCGAATGTAAAGAGTAACAGTTTAGCAAAATATCTAAAAATAAATGCCGAGAGACTCTCTAACATTGTTTATCTATGAAGCCTCTAGTGTTTTTATGATAGGCATTGAAAAAAGACCCACGACAACCTTAAATGACTATTAAAAGTGAAGTAAAAACTGGATTCCTCCTAAAGCTAGGAGGCCTCACCAAAAGCTGACGAGTGACTGGGTGATCTCAACAAAATGTCTTTTGATGATCTTGAACACCTGTATATGCATCATAAGATGATGCAGGTCGAGTGACATCATTACATTGAATGTATGAGTAAGTAATATGGCTGAGTGATACAATAGCTGAACTGAAAGGATGAAATATAACTCAACTAAAGTAATACATAACCGTGAGATAAAATTATTTAAGCTTCACAAATAAAATGCAATAATAGCAACTACTGAACTGAGCTGAAATATATATAATTACTCGTTACCTTACTAGGGAGTTTCTCTAACTGACAACCATCACTATGAGCCTTGTGGTGATATAACATTTTATCCACGTTACCAGAGCCTCACTATACCTTGCCAGAGAATAGAACACAACTAAATTGATGCATTTACTAAAAAAACCTTCTTGAGGTAGGTGAGGAATCGCCCGTCTTGCGGCACGATCCTATCTACGTTGGTGGTGTAGGTTATGGAGTTTGAATTATCTTAACTCTTACCCCAAATCAGTGCTTAATACTACTCCAAAAATATAATATTCTATGCTCATGTAAAAGTACTCTCTGAGTTGAGAAAATTTCTCAAAAGACATCGTGAAGAGGTAACTGAAGTTGTACTAAATTTGTTTGAAAACTCTTTATACTTTTATGAAAATAGTACAATCTTTTCAATGTAAAAATAATACATTTGGAACCATTATAAGTTCCCTTAAACTTTTATGGAATGATGTTTTAAAATTATCTCTTTGACTCACCTGAATCCTCGAAAGCAATGTAAAATACTTTTGGAAAGAATCTCTCTCTCTCTCTCTCTCTCTCTCTCTATATATATATATATATATATGGTTTATGTGTAACTACAAGCATGAACAACAATTCAAGAATCTCAAAGCATAAAATATTGCAAATCTCATAATGTTAGGATTCAGAACTCAGAACAAGATCATAACTCATATTCAAGAATTTCATAAATTGTGGGCATAACCCTAAATTCAACTTTTTACTGACTGAGTTGAGATGTAGGTCATGAGGATAAACTAGTCCAACACCATGAATAGTCTTACATACCTTAGAAGATGACGCTTACTTGAAACTTTGAATCGAGACTTGAAGTTGAAGAACCTTAGCTTCTTCTTTGAGAGAACTTATAATTATTTAGGGGTTGGGCGTGGATGGGGAGGTTATTAGGCTATGAGACAAACTTAGGGAAGTTAATGAGTGTAAAATGTCAAGAATACCCTTCTGAGAATGTAAGAGGACCATGAAAATCAAAGAAAATGACACTTTAATGAATCCCATCGGCCAAATCGATGATTTGGAGGTTTCTTTGCCGAAAATAGCCAGTGAGGTTCCTAATGATAGAGAATTAAGATTTTCGGTATACTTCGGTGAGCTAATTTGGTGATTCGCCAACCCATTCAGGATTCACCAATTGAATAGGTGACCTCGCTGAATTTTCCAGCCTGGGTATGTTTTAGTAAAACGAACATAACTTCTTACTTTGAACTCGAAATAAGGCAAATTTGGTGGCGTTGGAAAGAAGACTCATAGACCTTTAATATTATTGTTCATATGCCACCTTGTTCATTATGTGCTGAGATGTATGATCATTTAAAGTTGACCTAAGTAGAATCTCATATTAAAAGTTAATCGGTAAGGAAGTTTTTAACTCAACTTGGTGCTAAAGGATTCTAGTGACCTTAATTTGTATCGAAACCCATTATCATACTAAATAATTGACCTTAGCACCTATGAACAATTTAAGAATCACACGATACGACCTTATATACAAATGAAAAATGGCTCGGGTGTTAGCTTAGAAATTTTTGGGGTATTGCAATAAAAAATACGTAAGAAATTATTTTCCATAGCAAACATTTTTCTCCATACCAAACAAACTCTAAAAGACGACTATTTCTTCAATAATAAATTGATTGTTCATATCATGTGTGTTTTTCTTTCAAGAAGAAAAACACAATTTTAAAAATTAAGGGTCTTGAATAATAGAATTTTGATAATGAGATATTTATATACCTTGAATAACAAATTATATTTTCTATAAAATAATTACTAGATCTAAACAAAAATTAAACACACTTTACATAGTTAAGTGATCGACAAAGAATTTTATCACGAAATACGATTCAATTACTATAATAGTATTGAAAGTTAATCGAGAGAATATATTTTTTTTAAAAAACAACGGGCTCTTGATCATTGATAAAAGAAGAATATGACTTTTTGAAGATAAAATTAGAATATCAATTAATACGTAAGTTGCACTTGTAGTATTAAAAAATAACTACAATCTATATGTATTAATAAAGTTGAAAATGAACACGTTGATGTGGCATGTCTCAATGGCCACTATCACTATTTATTTTTTTTCTCCGAATTTTGAAGTTCTTCCTTATTATTTGTATTTATTATATTTTCTTAATTCGTAAATTTCTGATATCCTATATTATATATATATATAACATCTCTTTCCTTATTATTTGAATTTATTACATTTCCTGAAATTCCTCTCTTATATATAGACTAAGTAACCATAGCCACGCTTCGCGCGATAATCAAATTATTAGTGAATAGATATATTTTTTTTTGTAAATTTAGTCTTTATAAAGAATAAAATTATCTATATATATTTTACATTTACAAATATAAATATTTTTATTGAAATTTCATTAGTTAATTGGTTGATCTCTTTCATAAATTCAAGTGTCATTTTTTCATATACAATTAATTGAAATATAGCACAATAATGGGTTAAAAGGAAAATATCAGTGGATAGTGATATTCTTCACGTACATTTCATTTTTTACCCTAAAATAAAATCAGAACTTTTGAAAAGTAGAATTTAAAAACTAAAAACTCACCTTTTTTTTACATTCAAACAATCTTAGTATTTCTTCGAAATGTTAAATAAATGACTTGCATTTTAACTTCATGTAAGGCATAGCAAGAAACACAAACCAATTTATTATCAACATAAGCCAACATCTAACATGGCCTTGATAAATTTAAAAAACACATTACAAAATTCCTTACAAAATCTAAAGAAATTAACTTAAATTTCAAGTTATAGCATTTACCATAATATGCGGTAAATATAGAAAAATGCGAGAACAACATAAATTTAGATGAAATCGAAAAGTAAAAAATTAGTGCAACCGCATACTCCTAAGTTAATTTTTTTTATAGATGAAACTAAGAAAAGTAGTTAATAAATTGTCATGAAATCTTGAACCACTATAATAAGGAAGTGAAAAATATGTACAATCAAATTAATTCGTTTTAGAAGAACTTAAGGAAAGTATACAATAATATTATATTGTCATGAAATCTTGAATCACAATAATAAAAAGGTGTCGAGTACAACACTTTTTTTGCAATATTCTCGTGGCCACCAACTCTGTGTGAATGACAATATTAAGATCAGTAGCTTCAAAAGAAAAATAAATAATTTTCAATGTGCATAAAGTATGCATATTGTACACTATCCTAAGATAATAAACAACATCACAATGAACCAAAACTTGTCATTACTTTCTATTTCTTGAATAAAACCTCCATATTCACAATATTTGACAAAAATAATAGAAAGACAACTCCAATGTTGATAAGAAAATGGTCAATTTGGTGGCGCACAACTCCCATGTTGATAAGAAAATGGTCAATCTGGTAGCGCATCAACGTCTTGAGCTAGTTAATGAAATATTTAAAATAATTTACCATAATTTACCATGAAATATCATACCTTCTTAGTTATGGCAGATCAAGTATAAGGTGCTCGCTTACACCAAATTTAATATTGTATTATATTTATTTATATTATATATTATATTATATAAAAGCAGACACCTTTTCACTTTGAAGGGTTGTGACATTTTCAAAGAGTT
Organism: Solanum stenotomum; assembly: GCF_019186545.1. Taxonomy (NCBI): domain Eukaryota; kingdom Viridiplantae; phylum Streptophyta; class Magnoliopsida; order Solanales; family Solanaceae; genus Solanum; species Solanum stenotomum. Next base: position 20,267,017 of record NC_064290.1, read on the forward strand.
ATAACTTTTTTGATGAGTTGTAACCTTTACAAAGGGTTGTAACTTTTCTACATGGTTGCGACTTTTCCGAAGAGTTGTGACTTTTTCGATGAGTTGTGACCTTTTTGAAGGGTTGTGACTTTTTTTTTTGATAAGGCACAATAAACATTTTTTCATACATTACCCTTTGTTGGTTATAAGAAGAGGTTTCTTCAAATTTTTAAATTACAATTTTTTAAAGTTTTTGATTGTTCTTCTTCTTCTTAAGACACTTATATTTAAAGCTGACACCTTTTCACATTGAATGGTTACGACTATTTCAAAAAGTTATCACTTTTTCGATGATTTTTGACCTTTCCGAAGGGTTGTGACTTTTATGATAACTAATAAGCACATGCTCATACTACCCTTTGATTACTATAAATGGAGGGGTTTCCTCACAATTTAAAACTATGATTTTCTTATGTTTTCTATTCTTCTTTTCTTAAAATCTCAAGTTTGATTTACAAACGTTGACAATCTCAAAGTTCACTAAAATTTGAACACTCCCTAACATGACTGCAATTAAAATAATACTCCAATTAAAAACATCTTATTTCATAGATCTTCTATATTTTATATCAATGTTTATTTATATTATATTATATTAAATGTAAGAGTTCCAACAATACAGTAATAACTAAGTAATGAACTATGGGGGAGGAGGAGAAAGTATATTTAAAAGGTGTAACTAAGAGATTTTAAGAGTGACTAACTTTCAATAGTAATCATAAGAAAATTTGTATCCACTATTAATAGGAACTTATACTTTATCACTCATTTTATAATTGTTTAATTAATTTTTTTATTTAATAATATTCACATTATTTTTAAACATTGTGTAGTACATGATTTTATATTTACGTGCAACATATGTGCGCCAAAACTAGTGTGTATATATATATATATATATATATATATATATATATATATATATA
>NC_064290.1:20271271-20341509 GCF_019186545.1 Solanum stenotomum
ACAACATTTGGTGATGACTCTGAGTCTTGTCGGTCGGGTAGTGAATATATACGGTTTTGTCCACTACCAGAACTAGATGTTCCCTCTATGCCTCCACTTCTACCTCTACCTGCTAGAGTCTGGGGTGCACTCCCTATAGACTGTGCTGATGAGGTGGAACTTATTGACCTGGTCGACTGACCTATACCACCCTGACCTATGGTTGGGTAGTTTCTCCATCCATTCCCCTTTTGTCCAGAAGAATAACAACCTGTGGAACCCTGCCTACACCTCCCAAAATGCATCCTACTACAAGTAGCGTAACATGGTGGGGCTGTCCTAGCATGGCCTAAACCCCTTTGCTGCTGAGAGCCGGATGCTCGTGAACCTTCTCCTGGACCTGACTGTCCCTGACAATCAAATCTACTACCCTGGAACTACTGTGGTGGAGGTTTAGGTGGCCTATTAGAATATTGGGGTCTGGGACCACCATCTCCCTGTGAAACAATGGGCCTAGCCCTCTTCTCTCTGTCTCTCTCGACCCTATCACTTATATACTGTAGATGTCGGCAATCCTCTTTTCCCTATGCAAAGGCCTGAATTTGCGAAATATCCATATTATTATTTAGTGCAGTGGTAGAACAAGCGTCGATATAGTCTGAGTCAAGCCCTCCCATAAATCTACGCACCCTGTCATGCATTGTATCAACAAATGCTGGCGCATAACTAGCCAATGAATCAAATCTCAACCCGTACTCTTGAACACTCATGCTGCCCTGTCGGAGGTTCAGAAACTGGTCCACCCGGCAATCGCTAATCTCTCGAGGTAAATAGTGATCTATGAAAACTTCTGTAAAGATATCCCAAGTGGGTAGAGATATATCCTTTCCCTTATATCTCTCCTAACTTTCGTACCACAGTACTGCAACATCACGTAATCGAAATGCTGCTAACTCAACTTACTCAGTCGCTGAGGCATGCATGACTCTAAAGATCCTATGAAGATGATCAACAAAGTGTTGAGGGTCCTCTCTATAATCTGTGCCTGTAAACTGTGAAGGATTCAAGGCAAGAAATTCACGAACTCTAGAACTTCCGGGCCCTTCAAAAGGTCTGACAACATCTAGCGCAACTAGCTGGCGCTGTGTAGCTACTAACTGTGCTAACATACATACTGCACTCTTGAAATCCTGGTCATATGGAATATGAGGAACTAAAGGTGGTACTGCTGGTGGAGCTGGGGATCCTGTAGCCCTCGGAGGCTCCTAAAGCGGTGGAGAACCTATAGGGGGTTGAGAAGATATCTCCCCCTGGGTCTCACAAGGGCCTACCTCCACCTGTGGTATTTGTCGGTACCCTCGCCTACAACTGTATCTAGCCCTTGGCTAGTTGTGGTCTGTCTGGTGTTGGCCATCTCTATTTGGATACAAATATTAATTATAAGCCAGAAACCTCAACCCTTAAGACACTGCTCTATAGCACGAGGTGAGCAAAAGAAAGATAGTCATTCTAACTTGCCCGGTAGCTTCTTGCTTATCGAATGTGGTGCACAACACATTTATAAACAAGACTTTACTAGACACGGCTTGCAGACTCCCTAGGATATGACATTGCTCTAATACCCAGTTTGTCACGCCCCAAACTCAAGGGGTACAATTGGCTCATAATGCCAGAACTCCGGCCCGAGCCGACCCTACTGAACCATTTGCTACTAGCGCATGGCAGCCAAACACAATCAAGAAAACACATAAGTATATCTCGGCTTAAAATAAAGCCCTCGTCCGGCAAGTACCCTGTCAACAGATATATAAAAGAAACAACTACTCCCAAGCGTTCATATAAAGAAATAGCCAACCAACACATAAGTCCTGATTGGGCCGTCGAGGCCACCATGATCTCTATACCGAAACTGAAAGCAGGTATATCAAGACAATACATCAAACAACGAACAAGATTCAGAAAACCAACAAACTAGGCCAGCATGGCCATAACGTACCTCATAATACAACAAAAACTAACAAACCTCCCAACTCTGGTAGCTCCGGAGGAAAAAGGCTAGCCAACTAGATAGAAGTCAATTCGGAAGTCTACTAGTTCGTCTATCAGGACCTGTATGCATGAATGCAGCGCCCCAGGCAATGGAGCGTCAGTACGAAATAATGTACAGAGTATGAAAGGCAATAGACTATGAGCAGGTATCCTAATATACCAGAGTAATCCGATAAATAAATAAGGGATAAGATAAGTGTACTGACCTGCTCCCAAATTTAAACTTATAAAAAATAATAAAACAATAACCTAACCAAGCCCCCATAAACTCGGCAGGTACAAACAGCACACAAGACCACCTACCTAGGCCCCCATAAGCCCAGAAGGTGCCAATCAGTCTATATACCCCTATCAGTAGTTCCCTAGCCCCATAGGCAGTCGCATAGCCCTCTTAGGCATTAATATTTCCCCGTAGGAAACACATAGCTCTCTTAGGCATCAACATAACTTATAGACAACTCGTAGCCCTCTTAGGAAACAACATGGCCATGTAGGCAACCCATAGCCCTTCTAGGCACCAATATAGCCCCGTAGGCAACTCATACCCCTTCTAGGAAGCCACATAGCCCCGTAGGTAGAACATAACCCTTCTAGGCAGAGATCACATTTTTGTAGCCAACTACAATAGCCCCAAGGGCAACAATAACAATTCAATAGGCTAGAAGCGAGCAATTTAGCTATATCAACCTATGTGGATAGCCTCTAAGTCGTGTCCAACATAGGGACGCTACTAATTGAATAAGAATCCCGACATGAGAGGATTATATCCACCCGAGCATCCAACAATCAACAATAATGGCTACCAGTACAACAAGTATAACAACACAATACATTGCTCCTAAGCTTTAAGGAAACATATCGTAAGAAGGGAATAGCCTTAACATACTTTTTTCGCTGAATTCACATGGCCTAATGACTTTACTCACAACCCCTCTCGATACTACAACAAGGTAGGACTATAATCAACACAAAAGAATAGAAGATACCACGATAATCCAATAAAAGATGTGTATTTCTGTTACAAATTGCTATTTGCGACTTATCAAAGCTAGAGTCGATGAAAGAAGGCTCTTACCTTGATTTTAAGTTCGTAATACATCTCAAAACTTTAAAATATGCCCAAACCCCTGCTGTCCACACATCGAAGTACGATATGCTAGGAAATCGATAAAACAAATTATACCATGTTGATGAGCTCAACGCGTAGAACAACTTTTGTCATGGACTTAAGTCACGAAAATCTGTAACTTGGCTGATCCTAGAAGTGGGTTTTGTGAATTTTCTGGTTCTTCTGTAAGAAAAATGAAGAAAAGTTTAAGAAGATGAGATATATAAATTTCCACCGACCTAGGGGACCCACCTCACCTGCCTGCTTGCACAGTCTTGCAAAAATGTGAATATCTCTCAATTCTGAAGTCGTATGAACAAATAGGTTAATGCGTTGGAAACTAGACTCCTAGACCTCCCATTTCATAGGTCATGGGTACCATAACTATTTATAGATTTAGATAAAACTTCCGGGACGTTTGACCCAAATTTTAGACAATTCTTTAAAAAGGAATTTACGGTAACTTTCGCCAACTTTTATTTTGCCACTTAGCTAACTTCAAAACTTTAGATACAACCCTTGAAAATTTTAAATATCACATAACACATCATTCTCAATTTATTACCCACCCTCCTGGTTTTTCCACGAACATACGAGTCAATTTAAACGTTTTGAAAAGTCGGGGTGTTACACAATTGGACTAACAAGACAAATTCTAGGACTCCACATGCATGCTTTCAAGTAAAAACTCTCCACCCATGGAACCTTGAAATACAATCATTTTCCATATCCCGAAAGATCAAAAAGCGTACGTGCGATGTTCATTGCAAGGCTCACATCAAAACACATCTAGTCAACAAAATATTGAAAGAGATCATTCAAAGGTGTAACCTCATCAACATCATTCTCGCAACACCAACATTATGCATCATGCTCGCCATGAGTACTATTTAAAACATCAATATTGGACAAAATCAATTCTCAATTTTTTATCAATGAATACCTCAAGCATTTCATGATTTTAAAACTTATGGGGGCTGGAATCATCAAGAGAGAACGAAAACGAAGTAAAGAGACACACATTTACCTAAAAGAGCACTCTAATATAAACAAACATCAAACTATAACTGTTCAAAATACAAAATAACAAAATATAAGAAAAAGGGGAATATAGGCAGGAAGGCTCTCAACCCACCAAAAATAGAATGTAGTGTCCTCAATGCAAATCAAAAGAAAGTAGTGGGAGGTTGAGAGAAAGGGTACCCTTATCAAGATATGCCTATGGAGCACTCTCATCTGGAGTCTCGGGTCGAGAATCCTCAAGAGGGGCATCGATGCTCGGTTAGGATTATTGGAGGCGGCAAGGAAGGCACAACTAGGGCTTCAGTGCCTGTCTCAGCAGGAAGTGTGGTAGAGTCTGGAATTACTCCAATGGAACCAACATCTGAAGTCTCTCGAAGAGATCTCTCTAGGGCGACTGGAAGGATAAACTCCTCAGTCTCTTGCAGTTTTGTTAGTGTCTCAGCAATCCCGTTTTGTTCATCTCACAACTCCTCCTCATCCGTCTCCTCAACTCTCTCACTATCGTCCTTAGCAACAGTCTCAACATCTACAACAACTCTAATCACACTAGAGGAAGGCATCTCAGGTGCATCAAACATAGGGGAAACAACATCTGAAAAAGGAACCTCACCCCATAATATGGAGATGTCCATAAACTATATCTTGACCACCTCTGCCCTCAAAGTAGCAACCTCAAACCTCAGGATGTCTAAAGCATTAGAACTACACCCGACCTTCTCCTGAGTCTCTATCCTAGCAGTCAGATCATCTAACCTCAAAGTGTGGCTCTCTATATGTAACACCCCGAAAACTAGTAGGCTAAACTAGAGCTTGACGTGAGTGTTAGAGTCGTACATATGGCTTTCCGAACATAAAATGAAGGGTTGAGGGTTAGAATGTCAAGGTACCACTCCCCATTGACCAACCAAGTGTCCTTGAGGAGGACCCTAGAAAACTGCCCAAGAAAGGCTGCCCAAGGCAATGCACCCACAGAGGGACTCACTCCCCGTAGGGGGGTCCACGCTTCGTGGATGGCCACGTGGGTCAGGGTCCCAAAAGTTCACTTGCAGACCACCATTTACGGAAGACCAGCACACCCCGTGGGCGTGGTCTCATGGGTGAGACAATGAAGTTGTTTCAAGCAGTTAAGTGAGGGGTTAATGGGTCATTTCAAATTTAATTAGGGGTTAAGTGGTGTCGTTTTAACCTTTCTTAGGACACCTATATAAAGAATTTAGACCCTTAATTAAGTGATTCCAAATCATTATTTATAAATTCCAAAAAGAAACTCAATTCCCACTCAAAAATCCTCTCTCTAGAAATAATAATAAGAAGAAGAACAAGAGGGTCAAGCTAGGTCAAGACTCCATTGTTTCAAGATTTCTAGGCTTTGTAATCAAGGTATGATGGATTATTCATTCTTGGATCCCTTTCATCCATGAAGACCCCATGCTACCCCCAATTGTGAAGATGAATCCCCAATTCTAGTTAGGGTTCTTTCCTATATTGTGGGTATTGTTGTGTGTTGATCAAATTGAGTATATAGTGGTTGTTTATGTTTGTTTATGATGTAATTACATGTTTTTAGTATGATTATACATGTATTCATGATTAACCTAAGATTCTAGGGTGAAATGGACATAGTTGGTCTTTATGCCATGAAAGGGAAATTGAGGGCTTATATGTGACCTTCTAAGATTAATGAGTTTCTTTATGAATTGCTTGAGATTAGAACACCTAGATATGAATTTCCTAAAAGCAAAGCTTGTAGACAAGAATTGATTAGATTAGGGCTTATTTGATTGATCATGATTAGTAGTGTTGAAGATTGAGTTTATATGATGATATATGACTAGAATTGTTTAAGAAATAAGCATGTGGTTAGATTGTCTTGAGAATTAGGCACATATGATGATCATGTGAAGTATTGCTTGATTTCTAGGGCCTTGAGGGTAAAATCTATTATGTGAATTAATAATATTAAGGCTTTAATAGTGAAGCTTATATGATGATGGTAGACTATTAGATAGTATTGTTGTCGAAGGACTTTATCCACCTAATCTACCTCATGAATATTTGAATGCATAAAGTGATAGAATCACATGAGTTAGGATGATATCCATGTCTAGTGTTTGAACCCTAGGGTGAAGATTGAAAGTGAGTTTTGAACCTCAAGGAGGTGAAGTATGAGATTATGCTTGTACTAATTGAACTACTTGAATTATGATTATATCCAGGTCTAATGGAGCAATTCAAGATGTGTTGATGTGATATGATCTTTGACCCTTGAAAGGGTAAGATATGATATTATGAATTCTTTATGAAGTTTAGTACATGATTTAAGAACAATTTGAGAGTAAAGTGAATATGCTCATGATCTAGTTGTTGTGTTGTTGAAAGGTTATTCTCATATACAAACTTATGCATGAATATGATATGATGTGAGATGTTTTATCTCTATATAGTGTTTCTAAGGTTAGAAGACTAGTCTTACCTAATGAATCTATATGAAGACATGGACGATGAAAGGTTGTTCTCACACGTGATCTAATGAGCTATAGTATGAGTTAAGTTGGATTGAGTGTCAAGACATTCTTCCATAAATATGAACTTAGGTCAGGACTTAATATGAACTCAAATGGGAATTATGCTTAGCACCGAGTGTATATTGAATATGAGAAGGAAGCTTTTATGCTAGTTGAGTTCGGATCCCTAATGAAAGCTTTTACACTAGTCGAGTCCGACTTTCCAAATGGTTTCCTTCTTAGTTGAGTCCGGGTTCCCAATGTATGTATCTCTCGAGATGGAGACCTTCTACCATAGTTGAGTCCGCATTTCTAGTAGCAATCTCCTTATCCCATACACATAGGTTACTTAGCTATTGGATCCACCTATGCTAAGAGTATGGTTCTACATTAGTTCTACCTTAGGCAAGAAGAGAAACCCCTTTTTGGTGTGGGGTAGACATCAGATTCCATGTTAAGCTCACATAGTCAATGTCAGTTAAGGTTAAATTCCCATAATAGGAATAAGAATTATGAACTATGGTTACTCAAGAAGCTTTACTTAGTATGGGTGAGATTATGAGATCTTATTCATGCATTGCACAAGTATGCTTTGAGGGTATTCATGGTATGTTCCTTTTATGTTATGATGATCTATATGTTGAATATGCTTATGGCTTATGCTTATGATGTATGCTTGGTTTGGATTGTAGCTTGAAAGGCCATTCCAATATATGTATGACTAAAGGTGAGAGTTCCATTGTCTATGAAAGTAAGCTAAGGATGAGATCAAAAGATGATAGATATGAATGAGGACCTAAAGTGACTTGCTTAGCATGGATGAGATTATGGGGTCTTATCCATGCATTGCACGAGCTTGCCTTGAGGTGGCTTATGAAGTGTTTCCTATGTCATGTTATACTAGATACATTGATTATGCCTATGACTATGTTATTATCTCTTATGCTTATAGGAGATGTCTTATGATGATGTCTCTTATGCTTATGATTGATGTTGTTGTCTCTTATGATTATGGTATATGTCTTATGTTGACCAATGCCTCTTATATGCTTATGTTGATGATTTATGCTAGCCATCATATTTAGTACATTATAGTACTAATGCATACTTTTGCCTTCATTCTTATCAAATGTAGTGTTCGACGATACTGACTTTCATCCTCGTGGCTAGGTTCATAGTAGATCAATAAGAGAAGTTTTGGTGAGTCTTTATAGCATTGAGGAGTTGATTACCCTATCCTTTTATGTCTTTATTTTATGTTTTAGACTATTGTTTGGGCTGTGTCCCAAGAATTATTCAAAGTTGTTTTAGATGGCTTTAGACAAAGGTTAAAGACTTCTGCTTCATTTTTATAAGACTTCAATTGTTATGAAAAATGTTTTAAATTTCTGTACTCTCATATTATCTTATGTTATGATATGCAAAGCGGATTACATTGAGTCCTTCGAGGTTCTATGTGCCATGTTACATCTAGGGGGTACCCCTGGGTCGTGACAAAATTGATAATAAAAGCACAATGTTTAGAATGGTTCTAGGATGTCTCAAACCACGTCTAGTAAAGTTTGTTCAGAAATTTGAAGCGCGCCACAATTATGAAGGGGAGACTATTGGATGTTTAGGAAACTTCACTTCTTAATTCTCTTAGTCTTGCCATAGAGTTTAACTCTATTAGGTCTTTCTCCTAATCCGTGCCCGATGGTTTTCAGGATATGACTACTATAAGGGCTAACTTTAGAAGGGATGAGGAAGACAATGTGGATCAAGAAATTCATCCACAAGCTCCAATTGACCTTTTGGAAGAGAAAGTAACAAATGCGAAGCTTAGGTTTGGTTTTCAACTATTGACTCAGGCCGGGATAGGAACTCTAGAATTTTATGGGTAAAGGGTGGAGGAAGATCCTCAAGAGTTTATAGAAGAGGTCTTTAAGGTATTAGACCTTGTGGGAGTCACTCTGGTAGAGAAGGCAGAGTTGGCTTCTTGTCAACTCAAAAGGGTTGCACAAATATGGTATGATCAGTGGAAAGAGGCTAGACAGGAAGCAATGGGTCCCATAGAGTAGAGAGGGTTAAATAGTGCTTTTATAGATAGGATCTAACCTTTGGAGATGAGAAAAGCTTTAGATCTTGAGTTCATTAACCTTAGACAAGGTGCTATGAGCATTAAGGAGTATGCATGGAAGTTCACCTAATTGTCTAAGTATGCTCCAATTCTAGTGTCCAATCCTAGGTTGGGAATGAGTAAGTTTGTTTCGAGAGTGTCTGATTTAGTAGAAAAAGAATGTCATATGGCCATGCTTGATCATGATATGAATATTTCTCTCTTTATGATTGATTCTCATCAAGTTGGGAAAGAGAAACTTGAAGAAAGGTTTAGGGAGAAAAACAGGTTTAGGATTGATGATGGTAATTCTCCTCTTGGAAAGTTCTCCGGACAAGGTCCTTGTAGGAATTCCTTGAGACATATCCTAGAAATGGTGTCTAACCATAAGTCTCAAAGAAAGGATAGTAGACCCCTATTTCCTACTTGTGCTAGATGTGGCAAAAGACATAAGGGTAGATGTTTGGCTGGTATGGAGGGTTGTTATGGTTGTGGTAGGAGTGGCCACAAAATGAGAGATTGCTCGGTACTTACCGCTAGGGGAAGAGAGAGGAAATAAATTAGGTCCTATGCTTTCCAAGCTAGAGGTGAACAGGGGAGTCCTCCGAATGTTGCTCCCGATATGTGTTTCATGCTTTATTAGTTTCTGAAATGCTTGCCTTTTGTGACTTGATAGACTTGGGATGATAGACTGTTATGTTGCTTTTAGTATGAATGGGTTGCATTATGATTATGTTTATTTGGTGATAGAACCCGACTTAGTCAAGATGAGTTTTGGGGTATGTTAATAGATTTGATGAATAAGGTATTTGAGTAATGCCTAGGTGTGTTGAAAGAATAGACTCCTCAAAAGGGTAGAAGTGTAATCCACCATGGTTTAGAATCATCTTGTTTGATGGATGCGAAAGCTTAGTGATGACTTTCTCCGACCTTAGAATTGAAGGATATGATGCGTAGAACAGTTCGTCTAGGCTTACTCCTAAGGGGGAAATGATATACTTAGATAGCAAGGTCGTTGAGCGTTCTTGATGTTAATGATTTAGGTTGGCTTGAAATTCTCATCTTGAGAGGTAAAGTGAGTTGCGAAGATTAGTCCTGGTTTAGTTTGATTATATGAGATGTTGAGTGGAGTTGGTAAGGTTGCTTGTGAACTAGAGTTTCTTAATGAGTAGTACCGGCATATCCGGTTTTTCATGTCTCTTGGATATAGAAGGGTGTTGGAGATCCGACATTCACAAATCCCTTAATAAAAGTTGGGAGTTAATGAGAACTTTTCTAATTTAGAAATACTGGTATGTATATTAGACCGGCAAGTTAAGAAATAAAAGAGAGCAAGGAAGTTGTTTCCATGAAAGTGTTAAAGAGCGGTCTTTTAGTGAAGGTTTTAGGTGAGGGTTCTACTAGGGAGGCCTAGGGCCAATGAGATGTCCTGATGTCCTCATCCTTTTTCTTTCTATTCCTCCTTTAGCATTTAAATGGTGAGCTACTGATGGTTTGTGCCTTATGTGAAGTCATGTGTAATTTATGTGTTTTCCATGATTTCCTTATGTTATGCATGTTCTTGAGAAATTCATGTTTAGAAAGAAAATGAATTTTCATGATTTATGTTGCTCATGTTGTTGTGCATTAAGTATGAGTTGCTTGTTTGACTTCATGAGATGAAATGATGAACATGTTTTTGTATGCTTTTGAGAATGAAATGCATATTGGCTGCATGATATTGTGTTGAGTATGCTTTTAGTTGGAGAAAGTAGTACCTCCTATGAATATGAGAAAAGTTGAAATTCTATGCATTTTGGGTTGTTAGATGTAGTTCCTACTTTCTTGTGTTACATTGAGTATGTTTAGCTTGGAGTCAAAGTTTTCCTCTTTGTTTGTGCGCATTTAGATGTGTGGCATGCATGATGGGCTGCTAGTCTAGAGTCGTTTCCTTTAATAGGTGTTTAGAATTGCCATTCGAGGACGAATGTTCCCAAGGGGGAGATATTGTAACACCCCAGAAACTAATAGGCTAAACTAGAGCTTGACGTGAGGGTTTGAGTCGTAGATATGACTTCCCGAACTTAAAATGAAGGGTTGAGGGTTAGAACGTCAAGGTACAACTCCTCAAGGACCAACCACGGGTCCTTGGGAAGGACCCTAGCAAACTGCCTAAGAAAGGCTGCCAAAGGCAGTGCACCCACAAGGGACTCACACCCCGTAGGGGGGTCACACCTCGTGGATGGCATCGTGGGTCAGGGTCCCAAAAGTTCACATGTAGACCACCACCCACGGAAGGCCATCATGCCTCGTGGGTCCACCCACTGCCCGTTGGTGTGGCCTCGTGGGTGAGGTAGTGAAGTTATTTCTAGCGGTTAAGTGAGGGGTGAGTGGGTCATTCCCGATTTAATTAGGGGTTAATTGGTGTCGTTTTAACCTTACTTAGGACACCTATATAAAGACTTTAGACCCTTAATTAAGTGATTCCAAATCATTATTTCTAAATCCCCAAAAGAAACCCAATTCCCTCTAAAAAATCCTCTCTCTAGAAACAATAAGAAGAGGGTCAAGCTAGGTCAAGATTATTTCAAGCTTGATAGGCTTTGTAATCAAGGTATGATGGCTTATTAATTCATGGATCCCTTTTATCCATGAAGCCCCCATGTTACCCCCAATTGTGAAGATGAATCCCCAATTCTAGTTAAGGTTCCTTCCTATATTGTGGGTATTGTTGCGTGTTGATCCAATTGAGTGGATAGTGGTTGTTTATGATTGTTTATGATGTAATTACATGTTTTTAGTATGATTATACATTTATTCATGATTAACCTAAAATTCTAGGGTGAAATTGACATAGTTGGTCTTTATGCCATGAAAGGGAAATTGAGGGCTTATATGTGACCTTCTGAGATTGATGAATTTCTTTATGAATTGCTTGAGATTAGAACACCTAGATATGAATTGCCTAAAAGCAAAGCTTGTAGATATGGATTGATTAGATTAGGGCTTATTTGATTGATCACGATTAGTAGTGTTGAAGATTGAGTTTATATGATGTTATATGACTAGAATTTCTTAAGAAAGAAGCATGTGTTTAGATTGTCTTGAGAATTAGGCACATATGATGATCATGTGAAGTATTGCTTGAGAGTAAAACTTGTAGTATGAAGGTGATTTCTAGGGCCTTGAGGGTAAAAGCTAATATGTGAATTACTAATATTAAGGCTTTAATAATGAAGCTTATATGATGATGGTAGACTATTAGATAAAATTGCTGTGGAAGTACTTTATCCACCTAATCTACCTCATGAATGTTTGAATTCATAAAGTGATAGAATCATATGAGTTAGGATGATATCCATGTCTAGTGCTTGAACCCTACGGTAATGATTGAATGTGAGTTTTGAACCTTAAGGAGGTGAAGTATGAGATTATGTTTGTAATAATTGAACTACTTGAATTATGATTATATCCATGTCTATTGTAGTAATTTTAGATGTGTTGATTTGATATGAGCTTTGACCCTTGAAAGGGAAAGATATGATATTATGAATGCTTTATGAGGTTTAGTACATGCTTTAAGATCACTTTAAGAGTAGAGTGAATATGCTCATGATCTAGTTGTTGTGTTGTTGAAAGGTTATTCTCATATGCAAACTTATACATGAATATGATATGATGTGAGAGGTTTTCTCTCTCTATATAGTGATTCTAAAGTTGGAAGACTAGTCTCACCTAATGAATCTATATGAAGACATGGACAATGAAAGGTTATTCTCACGCATGGTCTAATGAGCTATAGTATGAGTTATGTTGGATTGAGTGTCAAGACATTCTTCCATAAATATGAACTTCAGTCAAGACTTAATATGAACTTAAATGGGAATTATACTTAGCACCGAGTGGATATTTTATATTAGATGGATGTTTTTACGCTAGTTGAGTCCAACTTCCCAATGAAAGATTTTACACTAGTTGAGTCTGGCTTTCCAAATGGGTTCCTTCTACCTTAGTTGAGTCTGGGTCCCCAAAGTATGTATCTCATGAGATGGATACCTTCTACCATAGTTGATTCTGGGTTTTTAGTAGCAATCTCCTTATCCCATAAACTACGTGCCCTCGTAGGTTACTTAGCTATTGGATCCACTTAAGCTAAGAGTATGGTTCTACCTTAGGCAAGTAGAGAACCCCTTTTCGGTGTGGGGTAGACACCGATTTCCTGTTAATCTCACATGGTTTATGTCGGTTAAGGCTAAATTCCCACAATAAAAATATGAATTATGAACTATGGTTACTCAAGAAGCTTTACTTAGTATGAATGAGATTATGGGATCTTATTTATGCATTGCACAAGTATGCTTTGAGGGTATTCATGGTATGTTCCTTTTATGTTATGATGATCTATATGTTTAATATGCTTATGGCTTATGCTTATGATGTATGATTAGTTTGGATTGTAGCTTGAAAGGCTCTTTCAATATATGTGTGACTAAATGTGAGTATTCCCTTGTCTATAAGAAGTAAGCTAAGGATGAGATCAAAAGATGATAGATATGAATGAGGACCTAAAGTGACTTGCTTAGCATGGGTGGGATTATGGGGTCTTATCCATTCATTGCACTGAGGTGGCTTATGAAGTGTTTCTTATGTCATGTTAAACTATATATATTGATTATGCCCATAACTATGTTATTATCTCTTATGCTTATAGCCTATGTCTTATGATGATGTCTCTTATGCTTATGATTGATGTTATTGTCTCTTATGATTATGGTATATGTCTTTGTTGACTAATTCCTCTTATATGCTTATGTTGATGATTTATGCTAGCCATCATATTTAGTACATTAGTGTACTAACGTATACTTTTGACTACATTCTTATCAAATGTAGGGTTCGGCGATACTGACTTCCATCCTCGTGGTTTGGTTCATAGTAGATCAAGAAGAGAAGTTTTGGTGAGACCTCATAGCATCGAGGACTTGATCACCCAATTCTTTTATGTTTTTATTTTATGTTTTACACTACTGTATGGGCTATGTCCTAAGAGTTATTCAAAGTTGGTTTAGATGGTTTGAGACAAAGGTTAAAGACTTCCGCTTTGTTTTTATAAGACTTCGATCGTTATGAAAAATGTTTTAAATTTCCATACTTTTATATTATCTTATGTTATGATATGCTATGTGGCTTACATTGAGTCTTTCGGAGTTCTATGTGCCATATTACATCTAGGGGGTACCCTTGGGTCGTGACAAACTTGGTAATCAGAGCACAAGTTTTAGAATGGTTCTAGGATGTCTCAAACCACGTCTAGTAGAATATTGTTTATAAATGTGAAGCGCGCCACATTTATGAATAGGAGGCTATTGGATGTTTAGGAAACTTCACTTATTCATTCTCTTAGTCGTGCCATAGAGTTTTACTCTATTAGGTCTTTCTCTTAATCCATGCCCGATGGTTTTCAGGATATGACTACTACAAAGGCTAACTTTAGAAGTGATGAGAAAGACAATATGGATCAAGAAATTCCTCCACAAGCTCTAATTGACATTTTGGAAGATAAAGTAACAAATGAGAAGCTTAGGTTTGGTTTTCAACTGTTGACAGGCCGGGATAGGAACTCTGGAATTTTATGGGTCTAAGATGGAGGAAGATCTTCAAGAGTTTATAGAAGAGGTCTCTAAGGTGTTAGACCTTGTGGGAGTGACTCCGGTAGATAAGGCGGGGTTGGCTTTTTGTCAATTCAAAGGGGTTGCACAAATATGGTATGATCAATGGAAAAAGGCAAGACCGGTAGGAATGGGTCCCATAGAGTGGGAAGGGTTAAAAAGTGCTTTTCTAGATAGGTTCTTCCCTTTAGAGATGAGAGAAGCTTTAGTGATTGAGTTCATTAAACTTATACATGGTGATATGAGCGTTTAGGAGTATGCATGGAAGTTCACCTAATTGTCTAAGTATGCTCCAATTCTAGTGTCCGATCCTAGGTCGGGAATTAGTAAGTTTGTGTCGGGAGTGTCTGATTTAGTAGAAAAAGAATGTCGTATTGCCATGCTTAATCATGAAATGAATATTTCTCGCCTTATGATTTATGCTCATCAAATTGAGAAAGAGAAACTTGAAGAAAGGTTTAGGGAGAAAACGAGGTTTAGGATTCATGATGGAAGTTCTCAAGGTCAGTTTAGGAATTCCCAAGGACATAGCCTAGAAAGGGTGTCTAACCCTAAGTCTCAAAGAAAGGATACTAGACTTTTATTTCCTACTAGTGCTAGATGTGGCAAAAGAAATAAGGGTAGATGTTTGGCTGGTATGGACAGTTGTTATGGTTGTGGTAGGATTGGCCACAAAATGAGAGATTGCTCGGTACTTACTGCTAGGGTAAGAGAGAGGAAACAAATTAGGTCCTATGTTCTCCAAGCTAGAGGTGAACAAGGGAGTCCTCCGAATGTTTCTCCCAATATGTGTTTCATGCTTTATTAGTTTCCGAAATGCTTGTCTTTTGTTACTTGATAGACTTGGCATGATAGACTATGATGTTGCTTTTAGATGAATGGGTTGCATTATGATTATGTTTATTTGGTGATAGAACCCGACTTAGTCAAGATGAGTTTTGTGGTATGTTAATAAATTTGATGAATAGGGTGTTTGAGTAATGCCTAGGTGTGTTGAGAGAATAGACTCCTCAAAAGGGTAGAAGTGTAATCCATTATGGTTTAGAATCATCTTGTTTGATGGATGTGAAAGCTTAGTGATGACTTGCTCTGACCTTAGAATTTAAGGAAATGATGCTTAGAAGAGTCCGTATAGGCTTACTCCTAAAGGAGAGATGATGTGCTTAGATAGCAAGGTCGTTGAGTGTTCTTGATGTTAATGATTTAGGTTGGCTTGAAATTCTCACCTTGAGAGGTGTAGTGAGTTGGGAAGATTATTCCCAGTTTTGTAGGCTCATATGAGATTTTGAGTGGAGTTGGTAAGGTTTCTTCTGAACTAGAGTTGCTTAATGAGTAGTATTGGCGTATCAACATTTCCATGTCTCTAGGATATAGAAGGGTGTTGGAGATTCGACATTCATAAATCCAATAAGAAGAGTTGGGAGTAAATAAGAATTTCTCTAATTTAGAAATACCGGTAGGGATCTTAGACTGACAAGGTAAGGAATAAAAGAGAGCAAGGAAGTTGTTTCCATGAAAATGTTAAAGAGCGGTCTTTTAGTGAGGCTTCTACTAGGGAGGCCAAGGGCCGATGAGATGTCTCGATGTCCTCATCCTTTTTCCTTCTATTTCTCCTTTAGTATTTAAATGGCGAGCTCCTCATGGTTTGTGCCTTATTTGAAGTCATGTGTTTTCCATGATTTCCTTATGTTATGCATGTTCTTGAGAAATTCATGTTTAGAAAGAAAATGAGTTTTCATGATTTATGTTCCTCTTGTTGTTGTGCATTAAGTATGTGTTGCTTGTTTGACTTCATGAGATGAAATTATGAACATGCTTTAGTTTTCTTTTGAGAATGAAATGCATATTGACTCCATGATATTGTGTTGAGCATGCTTTTAGTTAGAGAAGGTAGTTCCCCCTATGAATATGAGAAAAGTTGAAATTTAACGCATTTTGGGTTGTTAGATTAGTTCCTACTTCCTTGTGTTGTATTGAGTATGTTAAGCTTGGAGTCAAAGTTTTTCTCTTTGTTTGTGTGCATTTAGATGTGTTACATGCATGATGGGTTGCTAGTCTAGAGTCGTTTCCTTTAAGAGGTGTTTAGAATCGTCATTCGAGGACGAATGTTCCCAAGGGGGATATAATGTAACACCCCAGAAACTAGTAGGCTAAACTAGAGCTTGACGTGAAGGTTAGAGTCGTAGGTATGGCTTCCCGAACTTAAAATGAAGGGTTGAGGGTTAGAATGTCAAGGTGTAGAAATACCTTTCTTCTCCAGAGAAAAAGCATGTGTGTTGGTCTCACGTGCTAGAGTTGCAGGGTCGACTACGAGCGTGGAGTGTGGTGGTGGCAGCTTTCTCCAAGCCGCATCATCCCTGAAATACTTGACCTCGATCCTTCAAATGTAACTGGAGGAGACTGGTGTGATCCTTACATTATTTTCCCTCTAAAGGGAACTCCCACTCTCTCGCATAGCTGAGTAATGAGCACCGGGAAGGAAAGAGAGGTATGCTCTTGTTTGCCCCAAAGTAAGATCTCATCCTCAACGATTGCACCCACATTGATCCCCCCTCTCTCTCAATAATAGAACCCACCAACATATCCTTTGGATGCCGGAGTAGATATTCGTTTTGGGACGGTATCACGTTGCTACTGATAAACCTGAACCAGTATCTCCCCACCATGGTCATGTATTTTTTCTCTATCTTGGAACCTTCAGCCATCTATGAAGGAGCAAACTCACTGGATATTAGAGGGGCCAACCACTTCTTTAGTGCATCCAATGTCTTCATCATTCGGATACTGTACTCATTAGTCTGATTAGTGGGGTGCACAGTACTGCATCAATTGCAGTGGCATGACATTGCACCATTTTACCCCGCACTTCAATTTCATCCACTGTCTTCCAGACAGTCCCTTTTCTCTTTTTCGGTAATGCCTTGGTATATGCATCATAAATCTCTTGTACCCACTTTGGTACATATGGTTTCCTGGCTTTTGTGAATTGTTCTAGCTTTTGGAATTTGATTGCCTCCTATATTGCTTGATACTTACTCATGACTCCGTCAGTCGAGAGTCAGTACTCCTCTAAAATGGTTCGTTCCCTTTCTACCTTAAGCCTATATAAACCCCTTGCAACTATAATTGAGAGAACACGAGAAGCAAGATTTTTGATCCTCTGGGGGCAACACCAACTTTGAGCTAATGTTCACATTTTTGTAGCGATGTGTTTTCTCACTTTCTTACCCCCGCTAGTAGGGGTCTAAGGGTTGAAATGCTGTGTCTGAGAAACCTTAGAAGGCTCGTAGACTTAACTCTAGACTTAAAATTTTGGAATACGAGACTTGACATATTAGTCAGCACCAAGAGTTATGAATTTAGTCATAGATTATGGTGAGTTTTGGGTCTTGGCTAGACATATAGTAATATGGATGTCTACAGACTCGTTTATTTACCAATATTGCATATTGATAGATTGAGAACATTCAGAAGCTTTACGAAATAGAAAGCCGAACTCTCGAGGAATTTATGGTACGTGTTCGACTTTCAATGTATGTTAAAACTTTCAGACTTCATTGAAGGATATTTTTTCTAGTTAAATTTAAAAATGGAATAGTCAATGGGTAAGGGCAAAGATGTGGGTCTCGTACCAATGGTATGACTGGCATTGGTAAGAGTACTGGTGTTATGAAGAGAAAGTTTATTACTATAGAATGACATATTGTAATCCGAGAATTCCAAAGCATATGGGCATTAGCTGATGTATTATTGACTTGATTTCTTTTGTGTGATTGTGTTTCTTTATTGAACCTGTATATTTGTGATAGTTGAGGTGATTACATATCATACTAATATTTGATTGATTGAGATGCATCATCATCCCCTTTTATTTTTGTTATATTGTGTGCATATATTGACATGAGATTAATTATAAGTTGGGCACGTGCAAATGGTCTGTGCTAGGGATTGAGTTATGTTATGATTTTAAGTTAGGCATGTGGAGATCGTCTGTGCTGGAGATTATTTGATTTTATGATAGTACATTGAGATTGTCTTCACATACACGTGGAGATCATCTGTGTCGGTATTTTGACCTCGTGAGTTCCCATGGGTCACAAACTCTCGATGTATTTCCAAAAAGTATCGTGTATATACGATTGGGAGATACTTGGCATTTGAGGTATATCATTTCATGGTGTCGCATTGCATTGCATCTCATTACATCCTTCATTCCAGTCGATTATGTGTTTTATTGGTGGTTGGACATTACATGATATTTGATTTACCCTATTTAATGAAGCTTGACTGAATATATAGTGTGGACTTGTATCAATAAAAAGATGACCGTCTTATATGTACTCCTGTCACTACTTTTTCGTTACCAGTCTATGAAATATACTGGGTACACGTAGTTTCATACTCATACTACACTTGTTTCACTCTTGTGGTGCAAATTCGATTCTGAATACAAGTGCATCTCCTGGAGTGTATAAAAAAGTAAGTTTCCAAAGACTAGAAACTCTTGTGCATAACTTTACTCAAATAGGCATAACTTTTTACTCAGATTTCGGTATTTGGCAAACCTTGCGGCGTTCGAAAAAGTACTCAAAGACCTTTGATTTAATAGCTCATGAGACACCTAATTCTTTATGTTCTAAAATATATGGTCGTTTGAAGTTGACCCAAGTGAAATCTATTAGTGTAACTCAATCGGAAAGAAAGTTTTCAATTCAACTTTATGCTAGGGGATTCTAGTAACCTTAACATCTAAGAAAATTTAGAATCACTCGGTACATATCCTATTCACCATGAATAACAAATCGAGTCTTAACTTAGAAATTTTTGGGATGTTACAATGACCCAACACCCAGGGCGTGTTGGGCCATTAGTTAAACCAACTTGAGTCTAAAAGGCTTTCGGCCCAAATGGATGCTCAAATATATGTGTTTAAATGTGAAGATGTATATGTCGTTTGACAAACCATTTTGTCTTGGGGTTGGGAGTAGATTTTAATTGCTTATTTAGTTAAAAAAGATCTTCACAAGGTACCATTTCATCCAAAAGACATTGGCGTTTGGAGATGACAAGAAGTTCAAGAAGCAAGGACTTTCATGAAGGCTTAAGTTAGGATTGTACCCTTGCATGAGGCAAATTATTTATATATAATTTTTTCTTATTATGTATCCCCATCCAGTTTATTCGTAAAGTTTGTATATTATGGTTTTAGGGGCAATGGAATGTTCAAAATTATATTATACATTCTTCAAATCGTTTGGCCTACCTTTGATACAAAGGGTCACATATTTGTTCAGAATGCACAGTAATTATTTACATGTTATATACTATGACTATTTGTGTGAATGTTACTTTATTTTGAGACAGTCTAACCTACTCATTTTTGATTTTTTTTCTAGAATTCTTTAAGTACATATATCAAATCATTATATATCAAAAATGTTGATGAATCTCAGATTTTGACTCATTTAGTGCTTTATTTTGATAGTTTTAGCGTCCTCAAATGCCCAATTTATGCTCTAAACTGATGTGAAAGTGATGATTTGTAGCATTTAAGGCTAAGGAGCAAGGCAAGGACACTACTGGGCAAACATAAGCAAACAAGCTAAAGAAGTGAAGAAAAGCAATCCTGGTGATTGCTAAGACTGCTCAGCGCACCGTCGAGTGGCTCTTCTAGCTCGCCTAAAGTTCCAGCATGCCAGTCCTGGGAAAAAAACCAAGTTGGCAACAGAAATGGGCATTCGGCGAATCGCCGATCCACTCCCCGATCTTCACCTCGATCTCCTAAAGTCATAGAACCCTGAGGACAACTGACCAATGCAAACTAGCGATGGATTGGAGCAAATGGCGGATCGCCGACCTTTTTGGCGAAGCCCGACTTATCTCGCCCTATGGCTTTTCTGGCCAAAAAATGGGCAACTATAAATTGAAATTTGAAATGAAGATTTAGTATCATGCGATCATTCAGAAAATTTTTCTCTTAGTTTTTGAGTTCCATTGTAGACTTTGAAGCTTTTGAGGCTTAAACTTGAAGATTTGCAAGTGGGTTTTTGAATTTACTCAATTTGGACCATTGTAAAGACTTGAGAACCTTTACCCAGATCATGGCTAATGTATTTGGTAATCATTTCTCTATTTTTATGATGTGTAGCTAAAACCCCAATTTTTGGGGTGTGATCATGTGTTTATTTGCCTAATTATCTTATGGGTATTGTTGTTTGATGAGGAAATTGCTGTTTTAATGTGGTTTAATCATTAGCTGTGTTTTAATCTATGAATTGTAGTTGCAAATGCAATTCTATTTTTGAGTTCTTGGCTTGCTTGAGAGAGAGGTTTTGGAACCAAAGCTTTTGATTAATGATTTGTATGTATTGGGTTGATATGGATTCAGCTCGAGAGAGTGAATCCTAAATCCAATTCTACCCATCTAGCTCGAGAGAGTGGACGCATTAAGGTTGTGAGCTGGTTATCTTGTTAAAGCTTGTTGATGTTCAAAAGAAATCACCTGATCCGTAATAGTTATTTGAGAGAAAGCTATTGCATTTAAAGTCTAGCCTACCCACAATATTTCAGCAAATTATTGTTAAGTTTCAATTACCCATATAGCGTATTTAGCTTATCAAAGATCATGTGTCCAAATACTTCTTGAGTTTTTAGTTTCATAGCAACATTTAAACTTCACTTTCAAATCCTAAATCGTACTCTCTTATCTTAGAAAAAGGTTACTTGGCCATCTCAAATAAAAAAGAAATTCAAGCTAATCGAACTACGTAGGGCCTGATTTCTCCATTGTGAGATACCAGACAATCTTTCAAGGCCTGGAATATTTCTTTGAGATCCCCCCTTTATTTTACAAGAAAATTGAAGACTTGTAACTATCAACATTAACAAAAGTTGGGAGTACAATAGTTGAAGATGTAAGAAGACCTTGGCTCAACATAAATCAACCTTATTGATAAACTAATCTCAAAATTAAATAGATAAATTTCTATCTGTTTAGTCATTTTCTATACATGTGGGCTGATTTATTTTCAAATAAAGCAACTCTTGTGTGGTTTCCTCTTTATGTGATATTTTGTATTAGCTATCATGTACAGATACACATGTTTAACTTTTGAATTTTTTTTCTTTATCAGATAATTCAAATTTATTTGTGTTGAGAGACTAATTGAACATCTATACATTAAGAAGTCTAAAGTCTCTGAAAAAGATTTTCCCGATCAAAGTCTATTAAAAGAAAAAGGAAAGATGACTGGAAAAAATGAGGATGTTTATTTTGACTGATGTTGCTATAAGTGATCCTATAATTTCAAAACAAAATGAGGTGATTGCACAACTGGTGCAACAAATTACTTAAATGAAAAGTGAGATACAACACCTTAGGAAATTGAGAAGTCTTTATTACCACCAATAATCTCGTTCCACGAAAAAGAAGGCTTCCACTCTATCTTCATCCTTAGAATCCTCCATAAAATGTCTCAAATAACACTCATGACGTCCCAACCCAGAAAACACCCACTATTGTCTTAACTACCCCTAACCCACATCATGGTAGCTCATCTTACCAAACACCACTACCTCCTAAAAATCTAAATACCAGTATTTTTCTAATGTTTCCTGCCATATATCAAATCCCTAATCAAAACATTCAAAACCCACCCGCCACTCAACCTATGCCTCTAAAATCCACTTTGCATAACCTACTCCTTGCGAAATCATATCGTGTTAACACCCCATCTATTAAATATAACCACTATGAGGAGATGGAGAAGTAGTGGAAGGCCAAAGTGTAAATTTCTAAGCAGAGCATGAAGGAGGAAATTGCAAAAGTGATGAAAGAACTTCATTACTATTCAAATGTTGCGGGTTTAAAATATGAAGATTTATGCATTTATCCGAATTTGGACCTTTCAAAAGAGTTTAAAGTACCAAAGTTCAACACTTTTGATGGAACTGGCAATCTTCTGGCACATTTGAGAGTTTATTATGATCAACTCGTAGGAGTTGGGAAAACTGAAATATTCTTTATGCGCCTCTTCAGTCGAAGTCTGAATGGAGAATTTTTAAAGTGGTTTACATCATAAGAATTTAAACAATGGCCGAATTGGAAGGCACTCACAAAGGATTTCTTTGAAAGATTTGGACATATTGTAGAAGTTATCTCAGATGGCTACTAGCTTGAGAAGATCAAACAAAAGTCTACAAAGAACTATCGAGAGTACACTTTTTATTGGAGAAAAGAGTGTGCAAGATTTCAACATCCCATGTCCGAACATGAGATCATTGAAATGTTTATTCGAAATCAAAAGACTAAGTACTATGAAAGAATGTTGTGTATGATGGGATAAAAATTCATTGAGGTTGTCAAAGTGGGATAAACTTTGGAAGATGACTTCAAGATCAGATAGATCACAAACATTACCATATTCCGAGCTAATGATAAAATCATCAAATCTAGTGATATGAAAATATCAATGGGATAAAAAGAAGAAGTATCTATTGTCATGGTGTAACACCCCGACTTTTCGGAACTCTAACTTAACTTGTACCTTCATGGAAAGACGAAGAGTGATTAATATATAAGTAATGATGTGGGTCATATATTACGTTCTCAAGATTCACATCTTAATTTTTGAAGTTAAGCGAGTTTAGTAATAAAAGTTGGCGAAAGTTATCGCAAGTTTCTTTTAAAGATTTCTCTGAAATTTAGTGCAAATGTCTCAGATGTTTTATCCCAAAATAAGACGAGTTAGAGGGCCTATAATATATCAAATCAAAGGTCTACGAGTCTAGTTTCTAACGCATCAAACCGTTCATTCATACGACATCATAATAGAGAGATATTCACATTTTTGTACCAGGTGCGCAGTAGAAATGGCTAGTGGGTCCCCTAGGTCGGTGGAACCTTATAAGATAGTATCTTCTTCATTTTTCTACATTCCAGCTCATAAGAAACCCAGAAAAATCAGAGACTACTCCTAAAATAGTCCTTGTGTGTTCATGATCTCTCCTTGGCTCCTTATAAAAAATTTCCCTACATCGCGAGCTCGTCATTTTGGTATACTTTTCATGGTGAATTGGAGGTTGTGGAAACACGGGTTTTTCAGTGGTTTGATTTTATTCAGGTGTTCTGGTCAAGTAAACAAAGATAGGAACCATCTTTTAGCAGTTTATGGATACTTTAAGTCTCGGATAGTAATTTACGATAGAAATCCATATCGATTATCGAATTGTCGTAGTAATTCTTGTCCATAATTACTGATTGAGTTTAATTTTTTTTATTGTTGTAGTGGTGTAGACAGAGGTATTATTCAACATAAATTATAAAGGAAAAGGTATGTTAAGGCTATTCCCTTCGTTCAGCATGTTTCCTTAAAGCTTGAGAGTGATATAATAGGGTAGTTAATATTGGTGAGCTTCTAGATATAATTGTGAGTGGTTGGCTGATTGAGTGGTTATAAACCCTCATTTTAGGGACTCATAATCTATTAAGAACGACCCTAAGTTAGGAACGACTTAGAGACTATTCATATATATTATTCATAGGTAACTTGCTCACTTTTAGCCTATTTAATTATTTGTTGTCACCCTTGGGGCTATTGTGGTTAGCTGTTGAGCTATGAACTGCCTGTAGGGGTTATGATGTTGGCAAAGAGGACTATGTTATTGCCTAAGAGGGCTATGTGTTTCCCACGGGGCTATATTGATGCCAAAGAGAGTTATGTGCTGCCTACGAAGCTATTTTGATGCCAAAGAGGGCTATGTGTTGCCTACATGGATATGTTGAAGCAAAAGAGGGCTATGTGCAGCCTACATAGCTATGATGTTGCCTAAGAGGGCTATGCGCTACTACGGGGCTTTATCATTGCCTAAAAGGGATATGTGACTTCTTACAAAGACACGGGGATATTGATAGGGGTATGTAGATTGATTTGGCACCTTCTGGGCTTATGTATTAGCATGCTTATCTTAATTTTGATTTTCTTACCCGATTGCTTTTGGTATAGTATGATACTTGCTCATTTAGTCTATTGCCTTTCATACTCTGTACATTATTTCATACTGACACCCCATTACCCGGGGGGGGGAGGGGGGCGGTGCATTCATGCTTGCAGGTCCCGATAGACGACTTGATGGACCTCCACAGCAGCATGGTTGAGTTCTAGTAGGTTGGCTAGCCTATTTCCTCCGGAGCTGCCAAAGTTTAAAGGTTTGTTGGATTTTATTGCATATAGTGTTTAGGTATGTCAGGGCCCTGTCCCGACCAAGCTTTACTACTCTTAGAGGCTTGCAGACTATTGTGTCGGGTTGTATAGCCACGTTATTATTCATGTTGGCCTTGTTTGTTGGTTGGCCGAAGTTTGGTGATTATTTGTTTTATTCTCTTGACACATATTATTTCTTCGTTTTTTATAAAGATAATGGCGAGTTTGGCAGCCCATATAGTGCTTATATTTTCCTAGATATCATGGTGGCCTCGACGGCCCAAACAAGGTTTATGTAGTAGCTAGTTTTTTCAACATTAATCGTGGGAGTAGTTATATTCTTTATAGGGTTGTTGACAGCGGCCTTGTCGGCCAAGGGAATATTTTTAAGCCGAGATATACTTGTTTGTTTTCTTAACTATGCGTGGCTTCTCCCTACCATTACAAAATGGCTATGCAGGGTCGGCTCAGACTCAAGTTTTGGCATTAGGTGCCAGTTGCGCCCCTTGAGTTGGGGCGTGAAAAACTTGGTATCAGAGCAACGTCATGTCTTAGGGAGTCTGCAAGCCGTGTCTAGTAGAAACTTTTTTATAAATGTGTTGTGCACCACATTTTATAAGAAGGAAGCTACAAGGCATGTTAGATTGGTTATCATTCTTCTGCTCGCCTCGTGCTATAAAGTTATGTCTAAAGGGTTGAGTTTTTGAGCTTATCATTAATGTTTGTATACAAAGAGATATGGCTGATATAAGACAAACCGCAACCAGCCAAGGGCGAGACACAGTTGTAGGTGAGGGTACTGGCAAGGTACCATCGACGGACACAACCCATTGTGTGACCCAGAAGGAGACATCTTCTCAGCTCGCTATAGCTTCTCCACAAACTCAGGATCCTTTGAGGGATACCAGATGGGCATCTGGCTCTCAGCAACAGATGAGTTCAAGCAAAGCCAGGTCAGGCCTGCCGCGTTTTGCTACATGCGGTAGGATGCATTTTGACAGATGTAGGCAGGTTTCCATATGTTGTTATTCTTATGGGTAAGAGGGGCATATGTAGAGGAGTTTCCCGACCATAGGTCAGGGTGGTATGGGTCAGTCGGCTAGGTCAGTAGTAGTAGGTTCTTCCTCATTAGCACATTCTGCGGGGAGTGGAACTCAAACTTAAGTAGGTAGAGGTAAATGAAAATGGGAGAATCTAGTTCTAGTAGTGGCCAGAACCGTGTGTATGCACTAGCTGGCCGACAGGACTCAGAGTCATAACCTGACGTTGTGACAGGTACATTGATTATTTGTTCTCATTGTGTTTATGCTTTGATAGATCTAGGTTCTACCCTATCCTATGTTACTCCATTTATTGCGAGGAAGTTGTCTATAAAAGCAGAGTCATTACGTCGACCCTTCATTGTGTCAACACCAGTTGGTGAGTCTATTATTTCCAATAGAGTCTACCGAGGTTGCACAATAGAAATTATCGACCGTCAAACCTCTGTAGACCTGGTAGAGTTAGAGATGGTTGATTTCGACGTCATTATGGGTATGGACTGGCTAGCGTCTTGTCATGCTAATGTTGAGTGCTGGACGAAGATTGTTAGATTTATTTTCTAAAAGAGGTAGTGTGAGAAGGGAAAGGTAATACAACAACGCCGAAAGGTAGGTTTATTTCCTATCTTAAGGAAAGAATGATGATTACTAAGGGTTGCATTTATCATCTTGTTCGAGTTCGGGTTATGGATGTATAACCACTGATTCTCCCATCTATTCCGATGGTTATTGAGTTTCCGGATGTATTTCCAGATGATCTTCCTAGTATTCGCCAGAACGGGAAATTGATGTTGCTATCGATATGCTACCAGGTACACAACCCATATCTATCCCTCCTTACATAATGGCTCCTGCTGAGCTAAAGTAGTTGAAGGATCAACTGAAGTATTTGCTTGATAAAGGCTTTATCAGGGATGGTGCTTCACCATGGGGTGCACCAGTATTATTTGTAAGAAAAAAGATGGCTCGTTGAGGATGTATCGATTATCGACAGCTGACAAGGCTACTATAAAGAATAGGTATCCACTTCCGAGGATCATTGGCTTGTTTGATCAACTACAAGGTGTTAAGTACTTCTCGAAGATTGATTTGAGATCAAGGTACCATCAGGTACAAGTTCGGGAGAAAGATATTCCGAAGACAACTTTCAGAACTAGATATAGACATTTTGAGTTTTTTGGTGATGTCTTTTGGATTGACCAATTCCCCATCAATGTTTATGTACCTAATGATTATCATATTAGCCTTATCTAGACATGTTAGTGATTGTATTTATTGATGATATTTTGGTGTATTCGCATTCAAAAGTTGAGCATGCACATCATTTGCGAGCAGTCCTTCAGGTTCTTTGAGAGCAGGAACTTTACGCAAAGTTCTCTAAGTGTGAGTTCTGGTTGAGCTCTGTGGCTTTTTTAGGCCATATTGTATCAGATGCGGGAATTATGGTAGTGACACAGAAGATTGAGGCCGTGAAGACTTGGCCTAGACCCACAACTCCGACAGAGGTTCGTAATTTCTTAGGGTTAGCTGGTACTACAAAAGGTTTGTAGAGGGGTTTTATTAAATTTCAACACCACTAATAAAGCTGACTCAGAAAGTAACTAAGTTTCAATGGACTGACGCTTGCGAGCATAGTTTCCAGGAACTGAAGGACATGTTGACATCAGCACCAATCCTAGCCTTGTCGGAGGGTTCAAAGGCTATGTAGTGTACTACGACGCTTCTAGCATTGGGTTAGGATGTGTTCTGATGCAACATTGTAAGGTGATCGCATATGCTTCAAGGCAGTTGAGAAAGCATGAGAAGAACTACCCAACTCACGATTTAAAGTTGGCTGCAGTTGTGCATGCACTGAAGATCTGGAGACACCATCTATATGGCGTTCATGTGGACATTTTCATAGATCATAAGAGTCTTTAGTATATCTTTAGACAAAAGGAATTGAATCTTCGACAACGTCGATGGCTTAAGTTACTGAAAGACTACGACATAGATATTTTATATCACCTAGGGAAGGCAAATGTGGTAGCTGATGCCGTCAGTCGTAGATAAATGGGAAGTTTATCATATTTAGGTGTTGAGAGGAGTGAATTAGCTTGAGAACTTCATCAATTAGCCAGATTGGGAGTTAGATTAGAAGAGGCAAGTGATAGTGGGGTCAAAGTTCAGAACACAATTAAGACTGGGCACCGGACCGGACCGGATCGAAATGAATCAAAACCGGACCAAAATGGGACGGGTTGACCGGTACCAGGATGAACTAGACTGGAATTACTGGGATGAATACTCGGTTCCGTCCCGTCCCACTATATACCGGGATGGTACCGAAATGGATCGAACCGGACCGGAATTGAACGGGACGGGACGACACATATTTCAAAAAATAATATTTTTTTTAGTTATTTTGAATTAAGAAAATACGAATGTTTTCTTATTTTTCTAAGTTTAATAGTTTTGAAATTTATAATGTAATTTTACTAAGGTTTATTTTAAAGATATATATTTTTTTATTTTTACTTATTAAGTTTGTAAGTTAAGTTCAATAATTTTTTAAAAATATTTTTGAGCTTAAGTTTTCAAGATTGAATCTTTTGAAGTTTATAAGTTATTACTTATTAATATGTTATAAGTTATACTTATAACTTGTTATTTAAATAACTTAAGTTTGTAATTTTAAAAAATTAAATAAAAATAAAAGTATATAACAATGACACAAATTTAAAAAAATATCAATCCAATTTATTCAAATTTGTATTAATAGTACAATTTAAAACTATTAGTAGAGTGCCTAATTTACACAGCCACCTTCTAGAAAGGGTTTCGTTTCAACTAAGCCACAAATTTAATACTAATAGTTGTATAGTCCTACAAAGCCTTTCTCTAACTCAGCTATAGATTGACCGTTATCAACTACTGGTCTTGGTAAAGCTCGCTGACGATCTTGAAGTTCCATGCCATCGTCATTACCACATCTAATGGCTGAATCTACGAAAAGTTCATATTGACTATTTAACTTTGGAAGTCCTTTATTTCTCCGCTCAACATTTATCCAATCTCTAAACAACACCGATATCTCCAAACTGTCTTCTGCTAACAAATATCTGTGGTCTCCAATTTGAGATCTTGCTCCGCTGAAAGTTGCCTCCGAAGCTACTGATGATCCTTGAATTGCAAGCATATCCTTCACCATCCTACTAAGTTTTGGAAATTGAGTTCCACAAGCCCTCCACCAATTCAGTAGTTGTAGTATACCTTCCTCGTTTGTAGTATTATCTGAACCCTGTTCAAGATATTTAACAAATTCACATTTATTAGAAGAATCAAGACCAAGTTTATGTTTCATTCTACCCTGGGCACCTACTCGAGGCATAGACATTTGAGGATTTTCAACATTGTCTAAGGAACAATATTTATCATACATTTCTTTAGCAAGTAATTTTATACTATTTTGACATGTTACCAAATTAGGTTGTTCATCTGGTTGAATATCTAACTTTTGATAAATGCATTCAACTAAAACTTTTGCACCATATTCTTTATATTTAGGGTTGAAAAGAATTGCAGTTAAATAAATTTGAGGGGTAGGAAAAAATATTTCTTAAATTTTGAAATCATAGCTTCAATATCATTTGTAAATAATTCATTTGTTTTATATTCAGAAAAGAGAGATGAAATCTCACATACATGTATTCAAATTTCAGAAATAGTAGGATAATACATTCCAGATTTTTTTTGTAGCATCATAAAATGATTTCAAAAATATTCTAAGTTCATTTACTTCATCCCAATCACTATCATTAAGTTTTAAATCAGGATAAACATTATGCAAATTAAATTGCATAGTAATAGGTTGTCTATATGCATAAGCAACTTCAAGCATATCATAAAAGGAATTCCATCTAGTTTTTACATGCTTTGAAACTTTTCTAAATGGAAGTTTACATGCATTACAAAGCTCTTTAAATTGATTAATTCTACAACAACTATGCATATTAAAAATAAAAAGCAAGCATTATCAACTTTATCAAAACTATTTTCAAATAATTTCCCAACGTCACTAACAACCAAATTTAACATATGTGCAACACATCTAATATGAAAAACATATTTACTAGTAGGACAAAGTCTAGGTTATAGCATATTAATAACATTTAAATTAGCAGAATCATTATCTAAAGTAATACTAATGACTTTATCACAAAGACTGAAAAAATCTAAAATATCCAACACAGTAGTGGCAATATACATCCCAGTTTTTTTCTGTTAACAAATTTAATAACCGGCATTTCTCTTTTGTAAATTCCAATTATTATCAATCCAATTTGCAGTAACAGTTAAATAATCATAAACATTAGGACTACGACCCATATTAGTGGTAATATCAACTCTACAATCCATTATTTCAAAATAGGTAGGCAAATATTGTCAATGTTTTTCTTGAAATTCAAAAATATCTCTTTACCATGCCTCTTGATAAACCATCAAAACTAGGATTATATGTATCACAAATATATGCAATAAAACCCAGATGTTCTCCAAAACTAAAAGGTAAACCACAAACAACAACCATTTTAGCAAAATTTTCACGATCACGATCCTTATTATAGGTTCGATATGTAAGAGGACCACTTGCTTTTGAAGTATTTAATTCATCTTGAACCATATTTGACCCTCTAACAGATGCTCCAATGTTAGAATCTTCATTAACACCAAGAGAAGATAAATATGCAAACCACTCTTTACGATGTTTTTGAACGAAATAGTTTTTTAATCCCTCCGTTGAACCTCCACTCCCACCATATAGTTATTTAATATGTTTTTTTTATTTACAAATATTACATACACTAAAAGGTTTTTCATCATTCAAATAACAAAATTTCCACACATTTGATTTTAAAGTACGTTGTACCTTGGTCTTACCCCTAGTTAGAACAATAGGGGGACGACTAGTTCCAATCAGAGGATTGTCCTCCTGAGGTGGAACTTCAATACTATTGAGGTTGGGACTAG
The DNA here is from genome assembly GCF_019186545.1 of Solanum stenotomum. Taxonomy (NCBI): domain Eukaryota; kingdom Viridiplantae; phylum Streptophyta; class Magnoliopsida; order Solanales; family Solanaceae; genus Solanum; species Solanum stenotomum. Next base: position 20,301,933 of record NC_064290.1, read on the forward strand.
TCAGTGTATTATCTAAATCTACTTCTTCATCAATTTCTACTTCTTCATTTTCTTGATAATTACCATAATGTCTTTCATAAACCTCTTTGGGAATTATAAGAGTATCCAAATTGATTTCTATAGGACAGGGACGAGAAAAACTAGTTTCATTCAAATGCGTAAATTCATCCGTATTCATTCTAACAAGAGGAAATTTAGATTTAGAAGAACTAGAACATTTACTATTTTTTGTAAACATATTTTTTACTCCTTGTACAACACCTTTTTACCTCCACTTTTTAAAAAAGATTTCATGATATATATATTATAAAATACGAAATTTAACAAGAACAAATAAAATATAATAAGAACAATTTACAAATTATAAATACAAAATATAAATATAAGATTAGAGAGTGGAACGAAGTTACCAGACGTTTGTGTAAAGAACAAACGATTATAACCGAAAATTAAGAAATTGGTGTCGAAACTTGAAGTTTGAAGAAGATTCCTCCTCCAAAATTCACCAAATGATTATTCAAATCTTCACAATTATAAAATGATATGATTAAAATTTGGAACTTAAAACTTGAAACTTTGAGAAAGATTGAAAATTGAGAGAAAATTAATATTTATTACTGTAAATCTGTAATTTAAAATATAAAGAGAGGGAGTATTTATAGTTTTTACATTTTAGAAATAAAAGGGGAGTAAGGGATTTGAGGGAATATTTTTTACCATTTGAAATATTAACGTTAAGGAAAAAGTTGTTGAAGATGGAAGAAAAGTGTTGTTGTCACTTGGGAGTTGGGACATGTGACATTGTCACATTGAAAAGGGACAAGACAACACACTGCCCACTGCCATTGGCAAGCGGCAGGCTAGGCTATTAAATGTAATACCTATATATTTTTAATAAATTAAAAAAAATACCAGAATTGAAACGGATCGGAGCGAAACGGAACAGGAATGAACCGGTACCGATATCAAATCATGATACCGTTCCATTCCAGGTACCGGTTCATGTATCCCATTCCATCCCGAAGATGACCGGAACGGACCTGTACGATCCGGTGTGGCGCCCAGCCATAACCATAATTGTATCATCTTTAATCGTGGAAGTGAAGCCACGACAACATGAGGATCTCGACTTAGAGCAGTTCAGAGGAAAAGTTCATGATAAGGAGTCGTTAGCCTTTGATATAGCAGGAGATGGAGTCCTTCGATATAGAGGTTGACAATGTGTTCCAAAAGTGGTAGGGCTTCGACAAACGATTATGGCAGAGGCACATCATTCTCGGTATTCTATTAACCCAGGATCTATGAAGATGTACCATTATATTAAATAGATCTATTGATGGAACGGGATGAAGAATGATGTTGATGAGTTTGTGGTACATAGTCCTAACTGCCAATAAGTTAAGGTTGAGCACCAAAAGCTTGCTAGGTTGGTCTAGGAGATAGACATTCCTTTATGGAAGTGGGAGGTAATTAATATGAATTTTATTACTGGGTGATGAGTCCGAGATTTGGGCTAATTTAGGGCTTTGTTTTGATAGTTTTAGTGTCCTCACATGCTTAATTTGTGCTATAAGCTGATATTAAATCCTTGATTTCAGGTATATGAGCTAAGGAGAAAGGCAAGGACACTACGAAGCAAAAAGGAGCCAAAAAAGCTGAAGAAGTGGAGAAAATCGATCTTGGTGATCGCCCAAGACCACTCGACGAACCGCCGAGTGGCTCTTCAGCTCGCCTAATGTTCTAGTATGCCCGCCCTAGGGAAGAAACCAAGTCGTGATGGAAATGGGTAATCAACGAATCACCGATCGGTTTCGCGACAATACACTGGCTCCCCCAAAGTTACAGGACTTGGGATGCTGAGAGACAATGCAATTTGGCGATGGAAGAGAGCAAATGGTGGATCGCCGAACCACTCGGTGAGCCCGACTTATCTCACCCAATGGATTTTTAGGCCAAATTTTGGGCAATTATAAATTGAGTTTTGAACTGTAAATTTATTATCTTGAAATCATACGATCATTGAGTAGAGTTTTCTTTTGAGTTTTTAGAGTTCCATTGTAGACTTTGAAGCCTTTTGAGGCTCAAACTTGAAGATTTGCAAGTGGGTCTTTGAACTTAAGTATTTCGGACATTGTAAAGACTTGGAAACCTTTACCCAGATCTCTTAATACTTGGGGTGTGATTATGTGATTATGGGTTGAATTAGCTTATAAGTATTGATAATTGCTGATTTAAATGTTTAATTTGAGTGGGTTTTAATTGATAGCTGTGTTTTAATCTAAGAATTGTAGTTGCAAATGCAATTCGAACTTAGAATTATGGGCTTGCTTGAAAAAGAAGTTTTAGAATCAAAGCTTTCAATTGATGATTGTAGTTATTGGGGTGATATGGGTTTAACTCTAACCTCGATTCTACGTATCTAGCTTGAGAGAGTAGATGAATTAAGGTGTGGGTTGTTCTTATTTTCTAAGCTCTTTGATGTTCGAAAGAATTCACACGATTCAAAATAGTTGTTTGAGAGAAAGATATTTCACTTATAGCCTAGCCTACCCATGTATATTTAGCTCTTTTTTAGTAGTTTCAATTACCTATATAGTGAAATTTTCCTATAATTGATCACATCCCGAGAATTCTTCTCTATATTGTTATTACTGTAGTGTTTTATTGTGTTGTAGCTGACTCTTGCAAACTAAAACCCCCATTTGACATTCGTGTCAACCCCTTAGACTTGTTTACATGTATTTTTCGATAATTTCTATTTCTATAGTTAATTAGACCATGCTTGTACTTCTTAATTGAATTTGAACACGTACCGCTCCCTGTGGATTCGACCCCAACCTTTCGTTGGATTTTATACTGACTAACGAACATTTGCACCTAGAATTGGATGAGGTGTGCTTGAAACGTTAATCAAAATGGCGCCGCTACCTGGGAGTGGTGTTGTTTAAAATTCTTTTATTGAAGTTGAATTGTGATCTTTTTGGTTGTAGTTGAATCGACTTACTTTAGTTTTTGTTTTGTATTGGTTGTGTTGAACAGAGGAAGAGACGAGCGTAAACGGGAGTAATGGTAGCCAAGTGGGCCACCAAGACAATATTCAGAATCTTAATGATGTGAATGACCCAATCCAATTGGGTGGTGTTGGTGCAATACGTCTACCTCCAAATGAAGGGAATACTGTCTTCCATGCTACTAGCACAATGCTATAGCTCCTCCAAATGAAAGGTCTATATGGAGGATTGGCTCACGAAGACCCTCATGAGCATACCCGGAACTTCATAGACATTTGCGGTCCGTTCTCATTCAAGAACGTATCACAAGAATCAATCCTTCTCAGGTTGTTTCCGTTCTCATTGATGGGTGAGGCTAGAAAATGGTTAGCTGAATTATCGAGGGATTCCATCACCTCTTGGGATGAATTGACAGCAGCGTTCTATGTGAGATTCTTTCCCCCGTCAAAGATGATGACACTTAGGGATAGCATCCAAGGTTTCAAATGCTTGGAAGGTGAACCAATCCACGAGACGTGGTTGAGGTTTAAGAAGTTAGTGCTTCAATGTCCGACCCACGGACTCCCAAATCATATATTGCTGCAGTACTTCTATAGGAGCTTTCACTTGGTGAACAAAGGAGTTGCTGATCAACTTGTTCCCGGAGGCATAATGTAACAACCTTATGAAGTAGTGTGTCAACTCCTTGATGGAATGACCAAGATAAACAGAGCATGGTACACTCGTTAAGACCAAGTCTCTCCTCTCACTTTTAGAATGACAAAAGAGCAGATTGAGAAGGATCAAAAGAGAGACCAAAACATTGCCAAAATGATGACCCAACTATACAATGAGAAGGTGAACAGGAGATGATGACTGGATATAGTGGTGGCAAATGGGCGGGTTGGGTCAAATTTGGGCTGATTGAAAATGGGTAAACATAAAATGGGTAATAATTCAACCCGCCCATATTTGATATGGGTAAAAATTGATTGGGTAACAAATGAATTGGGTAAAATACTAGTTTACCCATATTTACCCATATTTTTATGATTGAATAGTACTCTACTTAAGAATTCAACATGGAGAAAATATTTTAGTCTTTTTTTTAGATGAAAAATGTTTAAAATGCTTCATTTAGTTTTACTGTATCATAAAAGTAAAAAAAAAATCCTAACTTTTCAATATAAGATAAATTTTTGTAATAACAAGGGGAAAATATTTTTAACTTCAAAGTAAATGAATAGTTGCATTTTAAGACTCAAACATGCTCTCATGCATTCTCAACAAAGTTGAAGGGTCGGACAAGGTTTTGGAAGAAATAAAATAAGATGTCTCTACATTTAATGGGACGGTCACCTCCCATTCAGTGTCAATCAAGCAGTTGGAAACCCAAATGGATCAAATTTCTTCTCATTTGAACCCAAGGCCAAAAGGGGGCCTACCAAGTGATACCTTGGCAAACCTGAAGAATGATCCGTGAATGGGTAGTTTCGTCGTGCCACGATGTTAACTAAGGCGCTTCTTGGGAGGCAACCCAAGTTTTTGATTGTGAATGACAGGTGTTGATTGTGCAGGTTGAAAAGTGAAAAGTGTTGAAAAATGGGTAGTTTGCCGAGCCAAATCCCAGTCAGCGACACGCCATTGGAACCACCAAGCTTGACGAGGAACTCTTAAAACTTAGCGGGCTGTATACTTAATCGGCGACTCAGCGAACAGGTCGGTGAGCCCGACTTTGTTTGCTGTTTGAACCCCCAAATGCTGGGAGTCCTATAAAACTTGGCGAGGTAAAATACCACTCGGCGCATCGCCGAGTGGTTCAGCGAGCACGACTTATACAGTCGAACGGAGTGCGAACGAAAAGGTTTTAAAGGCCAAAATGTTTAAAATTTCAAAATCCTTCATCTTCTCCCATTTTTAACTCCCGTACTCTCACTTCCTACTTTAGATCTTTCTTATTTTCATGTTTTTACTCCCATATCATGTGAAATCTTTGCTTGTGATTGTGGAACTTCGCCGCCTAACTTTACAAATCAAAATTCGGCATTAAGATTGGTTTTTGAAACCTCGTACTCTAAATGTGTGGTTGAAATCGAATGCAATCGCTAATTTGTTGTTGATTGTTGTTGGGTCGCATGATTTAATCATTTTTAATTGTTGGATTGCCCATAATGAGTTTAAATTAGTGCCTAATTGTGTATTTTTATCGATTTCTGTGTTTTGCTTGATTGAATTGAGTCTTAATTGTTGGGTTGCGGTTAAAATGTGTTGGGTCTAGTGGGGTGAAGTCTAAGTAACCCCGTATTATGCTAAATGACGTAATTTGCCCAATGATGGAGCATTTGACGTCATTCTTAAGGGCAAAAGATGTCAAATGATCAATTTTTGCCAAATTAGGAGAAGTCTGAGTACCCCGAGGACATGGGTATTATGGGTCTTGTTTAATTTGACAATGTATGTGTTCAATTTTGTTTTTGAGGGATGCGGGTAGATTTTGAAAAACGGGGTTGAAAAACAAGCATGAAGTGCCATTTGGAGAGCCAAGTCAGACTTGCCAAGTGGTTCGACGGTTCGCCATGTTCCCCACAGATCGCCCTTAATTTCATTCAATTGTTGAATTTTGTTCTGTAATTTTTAACGAGATGCCTGAGCTCACCGAGTTCTCTCAGTGACTCATCGAAAGTCTTTCTTTATCGCCATTCTGCGCCCCTAACCCCTAGATACACTATAATTTTTGGCAAGCTATTTATAGCTCGCTGATTGGTGTCGGTGATTCGACAAAGGGCCCTGAACATCGCCGACCTGTCTTGAATTTTGAAAATTTTATGCTAGTACTTTCGGCGAGCCCGATCTGGCTCGCCAAAGTAACTTGGCAACTCACCGAACTGTTTGGCGAGTCATTCTACAACTAATTTTCTGCAACTTTTCTAGAAATTTTTCTAAGTTTTTCTTTGTTGTTCTGTAGCTATGGCTAGAACCAACCTGACTGATAGTGGCATGCCGCCTCGATAGCGCGCATATGGAGTTATCATAAATGAGGAAGTAGCTGCTTCCCGTGCCAAGGCAAAGAAACTACCTCCAAGGGGAGTAAAGGGAAAGGGCAAGGTCCCCATAGCTAAGACACCAGAGTACAACTCTGGCAGTGAGGGAAAGTCTTATAATTCTCAGGCTTCATTCTCTAAGCCTGAGGACGATCAATTATTGCAAGCCAGGAGAGCAGAGCTTCTCTCTAAGGTGACGCACAATTCGTCTATGATCCTGCCAGCTCAGACTCCTCCTCCTCTAGCTCTAGCATAGACGGTGGTCCCAGCACTACTAGTACATGGTCCTCCTCCCAGGTCACTCAACCGGTTAAAGGACGAGGGATTGAGGAACATTTTAGAGGAGAAGAGACTATCCATAGATGGTGTAGTGGACAGACATCCAGTAGTGTAGAATACCCTCAGGTTCCACAGATTTGAGGTCTTCACCAAGCCCCGTGGCCCATACATTCCTACATGGGTTCGGGAGTTCTATGCTTGGGAAGAAGAAGGCTAGTGCCTTCAAGCCGGTGCACTTCGTGATGCTCCAAAGGAAGAAAGTTAGATGCAACAGTGATGATATAAGTACTGTGTTTGAGAGGGCTACATGTTTCATTCATGATTACCAGAGTATGATCCAGACACAGATTCTGGATGACCTCAAGGGTTGGCTGGCACCCCTGATTTTTGACACCACCTTGAGGTGGATTGAGACCAGAGCGTTGATAGACAAGAAAGACCTCAACATAGCAGCTAGGTACTGGTTTAGATTCATCAACAATACAATTATGCCATCGAAAAATGAGTCCATTCTCCACCACTCAAAGGCATTCTGTCTAGGGTCTATCATAGCCAGGAAACGACTTAATTTGGGTCTGATTATTGAGCAGGAGATGGCCATGAAGGCCAAGCAGTGCCAAACATCTCTGCCCTTCCTAGTGTTGATCACCGAGTTATGTCATCAGGCTGAAGTTCCATGTGATGAGAAGAGGGATGTTAGATTACACCTATATCTTCTACCGAAATCCGACATATAGAGGCCGAGTACATGAAAGATGAGGATGATAGGAGGAGAGAAAATCCGGTGGAGACATCCCCGGAGGTCGATATTGATTCACTGCCTGCAGAGGCAGTCATGCCTACTCCTGCCACTGGACCTTCAGGTACTTCTAGCTCCGGTCCTTCGGACACTCCTGGCATTTCTACTGCTCCCCCACCCCTAGATCTGTTGATGGTACTACTACTTTAGGCCTCCGATCACTTAGGCCATGCGCTCAAGATGGGGAACCTAGCCCATTCTACTAATGTGTGCGCCTCCTGGCTAGAGGCTGTGGTTCCCGAGATGATTGAGAGAGCTATTTCTACTGCATTGACACCTCTCAGGGCATCTATTGATGCCCTCACAGTGAGAGTGAAGGTTTGTGAGAGAGGACATGGTGCTACCAAGGAGGTGACGACCTTGAAGGCTGATGTTGCTAAGGAAGGATGTGGACTATCTGAAGTCCACTGATTTTACCTCAATATTTGGGATGGTGGAGATCCTAGATGACCCAAATGTAGATATTTTAGCCTGTTCTGAGGTGCCTCTGGCTACCATCGGGGATGATATTAGGGCTGATGTTGCTGCTGCTGAGTCCAAGGCCAAGATAGATAAAGAGAACCTTGGTGAGCGTGAGGAGGCTATTTATGAGGACCTGACTGACTTAGAGGGTGCCATGCTCGAGATATCTAGACAGGCCTCCCTGAGGGATACTTCGATTGGGCTCCAGTGGAGCCAAGGTTGATGAGATACCAATCACTGATGCCCCGACAGAAGGAGTGACTGAGATGCAAACTTCACCCAGGCTTAGCCTGGAAGGATGACTTTTCCCCTCCCTATCTGTTATTTTTTATACTTTTTTTTTTTTAGTTTCATTTGAGGCCAACTGCATATTTTGTTGGGTGGGGTGTGGTAATCCCATACCTACCTCTTATGATTGTTTTGTCAATATTAGTTCTGTTTTAATGGTGTTTTTGGGAATATTGAGCTGATTGTTATATATCTCTTATTGTGTTGCAGATGTTCTTAACTTGTGGCCCATTGTTTTGATGTGAAAAGCGGTTTTTGAACCAATTTTAAAATTTTGCCATCTCTTGTGTGTGTGATTGTGGCAGTTCTCGTGCAAATTAGAGTGTCGGTTGTGGTCAATACTGATGACTTGAATAGTTCTCTTAATTGAACAAAATGAATGTGCGGCTACGATGAGGCAAACAAAGTTACATATGCAATATGTGAACTTTTAGCATCTCGTTGTGACTAGCCAGTTGTCAAATGAGTCTCTTGTAACGAACATTGCACGCTAGCGAGAAAGTGTGGAGTCTAGTTTGATATTGGTACTAATGCTTTGTGTGGTGAGGTCGTCTTGAACAATGTATTTGATGACACCTAGAATTTGCCCCGTTGGTTCGATTGATTGAGTGAAGTGAACAATGGAAATGGTCTTAGGAAAGAATTTTGAAGAGTGAGACAAATTTGACAATATACCTATTTGTGGCCAACTTTGTGAGATGTGTGAACCTAGCTTGGCACCTTTTGAGCCTATCCTTTTCTTGGAAGAAACTTGAACAACTTTGACCTCTTTTTCCAGCACCTAAAACCTTCATGAAGTATTGGTATGTTTGAATAGCCAACTTAGGCCAAAAGCCTAAGTTGGGGGTGTGGTGAAAAATAAGGAAAGTCAAGAAATGCAAAAATAATTCCCCCTTTGTTGGACTGTTTTGAAAAAGATGGAACCCTTCCATATAAAAAATAGAAAGAAGAAGAAAAGAAGAAAGAAAAGAAAAAGACTGAAGAAGAGTAAGAATTGTGAAATAAAGTGTGTAAACATAGTGAAAAATGGGGTATACAGTGATTCATGTCTAGTTGAATAATGGGGGTGGAGTTTGAACATGTTTAAATGTGAAAGAGAAGGAGAAAGGGTTATTTTCAGGCCATACTTCATGAAGGTAGAAGCCACTAAGCCTAAATGCCCATACCTTTGCACTCAACCATATTACAAGCTTTAAAAAGACCTTTGTGATCTTTAGTGAGCTGAAACAAAAGTTGATTGGAAAATAAGGGCAAGCCTATAGGTGAAGTCATGCATGTGTTCATCTTTTTGAGTGTGAGAGTTGTATGTGATATCGGGATTTTAAATTGTTGATGAATTTTCTGTGAATGTGGAATCATCTTTGTTGTGAGGGAATTTGAGTACCTTTGTTGAGATTGAACTTGCATTTGAAGCAAGTATTGTGAACTTGAGTATCCTTGATAATACTGAGTCACAATTTGAATCTTTGAGTGCAAAATTGAACATTGTATGTGTAGTTTGAACCCTTTTGTGTGCATTCATGTTGAGTCTTATGCAACATTATTCGAGGCATCATTATTGAACTGCTGATCTTGAGTTTTACTTGAGGACAAACAAAAGTTTAAGTTGGGGGTGTTGATGAGTCCGAAATTTGGGATCATTTAGGGATTTGTTTTGATAGTTTTAGTGTCCTCAAATGACTAATTTATGGTATAAACTGATATTAAATCCTTGATTTTCAAGTATTTGAGCTAAGGAGCAAGGCAAGGACACTACTAAGAAAAAAGGAGCAAAACAAGCTGAAGAAGTGGAGGAAAAACGATCCGGGTGATCGCCAAGACCACTCAGCGAACGCCTGAGTGGCTCTTCAGCTCGCCTAATGTTCCAGTATGCCAGCCCTGGGGAAAAAACCAAGTCGGCGACAGAAATGGGCAGTCGGTGAATCGTCGATCGGTTCCGTGACAACATACTGGATCGCCCAAAGTTATAGGACTTGGGATGCTGAGAACCAATGCAATTTGACGATGGAAGAGGGTAAAGGGCGGATCACCGAACCACTCGGCGTGCCCTACTTATCTCACCCAATGGATTTTCAGGCCAAATTTTGGGCAACTATAAATTGAGTTTTGAACTGTAAATTTATTATCTTGCAATCTTACGATCATTGAGTAGAGTTTTCTTTTGAGTTTTTAGAGTTCCATTGTAGACTATGAAGCTTTTTGAGGCACAAACTTGAAGATTTGCAAGTGGGTCTTTGAACTTAACTATTTCGGATATGCGCAACGTACGGGGTTATATCGTTGCCTAAAAGGGCTATGTGACTTCTTACAAAGACAAGGGGCTACCGATAGGGGTATGTAGATTGATTTGGCACCTTCTGGGCTTATGGGTGCCTAGGTAGGTGGTTTGTTGTTTTTACCTACCAAGCTTATGGGTGCTTGGTTAGGTTGTTGTTTGATCATTTTTGTATGTTTAGATTCAGTAGTGGGTTAGCATGTTTATCTTAATTTTGATTTCCTTACCCGATTGCTTTTGGTATATTATGATACTTGCTCATTTAGTCTATTGCCTTTCATACTTTGTTCATTATTTCATATTGACGCCCCATTGCCTGGGGGGAGGCGCTGCATTCATGCTTGCAGGTCCCGATAGATGACTCAATAGACCTCTCCAGCAACATGGTTGAGTTCTAGTAGGTTGGCTAGCCCTTTTCCTCCGGAGTTGCTGGAGTTTAAAGGTTTGTTGGATTTTGTTGTATATAGTTTTTGGGTATGTCGAGGCCCTGTCCCGACCAAGATTTAATACTCATAGAGGCTAGCAGACTAGTGTGTCGGGTTGTATAGCCATGTTATTATCCATGTTGGCCTTGTTTGTTGGTTGGCCGAAGTTTGGTGATTGTTTTTTTTTTATTGCCTTGACACATAGTATTTCTTCATTTTGTATAGAGATAATGGTGGCTTTGGCAGCCCATATAGTGTTTACATTTTCCTAGATATCATGGCCGCCTCGACGGTCCAAACAAGGTTTATGTAGTAGCTGGGTTTTTCTATATGAATCGTGGGAGTAGTTATATTCTTTATAGGGTTATTGACAGGGGCCTTGCCGGCCAAGGGCATATTTTTAAGCTGAGATATACTTGTTTGTTTTCTTAACTATGTGTGGCTTCTCCCTTCCATTACAAAATGGTTAAGCAGGGTTGGCTCAGGCCCACATTTTGGCCTTAGGTGCCAATTGCGCCCCTTGAGTTGGGGCGTGACACATGAATACTGATTAACGTTTCAAGGACACTTCATCCAATTCTAAGTGTCAACGATCGTTAGTTAGTATATAACCCAACTAATTGAGTTGGGGTTGATCCAACAGAGAGTAGCTTTCTTTAGATTCAAATATGAAGGTATGATGATGACTTTACAACTGAGCAACACACACTTAGGAGTTTAATAATCAAATTTCTAAGATGTCGTTACCAACACACTACAAAGTATTAACAAGAAACAATAAAATAACTAGAAAACACTTGGGGGATTGACTAACCAACTGTTGAATTCAACTTAATGGGTGTACATCATTACCGATAATGCTAATTCGTTGTGGGTAGAATGGACTATAAGTAAAACAATTTTCTCTCGAACAATTGCCTCATTTCCGTTGAGTTCTTTCGAACCTCAACACTATCCTTAAGCTAACCAGCCCACGTTCTCATCAAATCCACTCTTTTGAGCTGGATACAAAGGTTGGGTTTTGGGTTTAACTTTCTCATGCTGAAACCATCAAGACCCACTACTAAGGATACCAAAATACTATGTTGGTTCTGTACTTCTCTCTCGAGCAAGCACAAAACTCTGAAATTTATCACACCAAAGATGCAATAATGAAGTTAAACCACCATAATAATTTAGACCCGCTTTAGATTAACACCACAAATCACTAAATGACAATACCCAATTAGTAGAAGGCAACAATTGGTCACATTGTCAACCCCCAAAGTTAGGGTTTTAGCCAATCATGATGAAAAGATGAAAATCAATACCTTCCACGTTTTCCATAGCTGGGTAAATGAAATTCGGAAGTTAAAATCAACTAAAATCTTCTCTATTACAAAATCTAAATGAAAAACCTTGCAAAAATCACTTGAAATCCATAATGGTAGTGTTTTTTTCTCTCAATCTTTTGTTCCTCACGTTTCTGTATACCTTCTCTCTCTTGCAAAAATTAATTTATGCAAATCTAATGTGTGGCTGTTTGGGACCAATCAGTGAAGTAAGTCGGGTTTCGCCGACCATTGGGCGACTCGCCGATTTTCCTCCATCTGGCCTTTATTTTTCACCTCTTCTTAGTCCAGCCACTGTAATTTTAGGCAAGCAAGATCGGGATTGCCGAGTGATTCCGCGATGCACCCTTTTTTCTTTCATCTCGCTCATCAACACTTATCTGAATCTCCATCAATACTTTTGGCGACCTTGTCATCCATCGCCGAAGTGATCGGTGATACGTCGAGTGGAATTGCTGCTCTCCGAAGCTACCCCTAATTCAGCCTCAGTGTTCTGTAACTTTAGTCGGTAGAGTGGTAACTTGGTGAGTCGCCGAGTGACATTGGCACCAGGCTATCATTTCTTCGTTCTTTCAGCTCGCTTCGTTCTTTTTTGCAAATTAGTGTCCCTGCTTTGTTCCTCAATCCAAATATCTGGAAATCAAGGATTTTAAATTAGTTATTGGCACAAAATAAGCATTTGAGGACACTATATCTATCCAAATAAAGCCCCAAATGAGTCCAAATCTCGGACTCATCAACACCCCCAACTTAAACTCTTGCTTGTCCTCAAGTGAAACCCAAGTTCAACAGTTCAAAAGGATGCCTCAAACAGTGCTACACAAGACTCAATCATGAATGCACACAAAAAGACTCAACTTACTCATGCAAGGATCAATTGTGCACTCAAAGATTCAAGTTGTGACTCACCATTTTCAAAGATTATCAAGTTCACAGTACTTGTTTCGAATGCAAGTTCAAGCTCAACAAAGGTACTAAAATTCCCTCACATAAAGAATGATTCCATATTCACACACTACTCTTAAACAATTTATAGCTTCAGAATCACAATCAATACTCACACTCACAAAGATGAACACAATGCATGACTTAACCCATATGTTTGCCCTTATTTTCCAACCAACACTTGTTTCAGCTCACTCAAGATCAAAAAGGTTTTTTTCAAGGCTTATAATGGGGCTAAGTGTAAATGTATGGTCATTTAGGCTCAGTGACTACTATGCTCGTGAAATGTGGTATGAACAATATTTCCTTTTCTTCTCCTCATCATTTTCATTCATGCGCACAATTCACCCTAGTATTCATTTTCCATGAAACTTTGGACACCCCATTTCCTTTTGTAACTTTGTTTCAAACCTTTTTCATTCTGTTTCTTTTTCCTTCTTTTTTTTTTGTATGGAGGGGTTCCATATTTTTCGAAACCATAGGTAGATGGGAATTTCTTCACATTTCTTGATTTAGCTTATTTTCACCACACCCCAATTTAGTCTTTTGGCCTAAGTTGGCTATTCAAACAAACCACATCTCATGAGGATTAAGGGTGAAGGGATACAAAAAAGTCACAATTGCATCAAGTTTCTTCCAAGGAAAGGGTAAGGCTCAAAGGGTGCTAGAACAAAGTTCACACACTCACAAGGTAGGCCACAAAAGAGGTATAAATTCAAATTGTTTCACTCTTTAAAATTGTTGTCTAAGATCATTTCAAGAGCTCACATCAATTGGTCAACCGGACCAACGGGGTAAATTCTAGGTGTCATCACACAAGGTTCACGGTAAGCTCAACACACAAGGCATTGACACCAATGTGAAACAAGACTCCACATTTTCGCTAGTGTGCAATGTTCATCAGAAGAGACTCAATTTGACAATCGGCTAGTCACAACGAGATGCAGAAAGTTCACATATTGCCTATGCAACTTGATTTGACCTTATCGTAGCCGCACATTCATGTTTGTTAGATTGAGAGCACCATTCAATTCATTGGTATTGATCACAACCGACACTTAAATTAAACACAACCAAGAGGTGGAAAAAAATGGATCCAAAACGATCCAAGATCACAAAGGAATTTACTGAACAAATACACACCCCCACCAAAAGCATTCAACATTGTCCCCAATGTGAGTAGAAAATGAACACTCTCGCAAATAAAAAAAGAATAAAAATAAAAACTAGCAAATAAAGATAAAATTCTAGTATGTAAACATGCAGATCAAGGTGACGAGGAATCTTCATTAAGCACCCAGTTGGCGAGAAAATGAACTAGTCGCCGAATGCTTTGGTGGTGCGCCCAATGAGCTGAATATCGCCCTTAGTTCCAGAGGGTGACACTCTTAGAAAGGGGCAAATCTGCGGAGATGCAAGAGGTCACTAGGTCGGCGATTCTCATAATGGACTTGGAATATCGCCGAACGATCATTGAGTTATGCTTCCAGCTTTGAAGTAAAAAGGGCTAGAAAAATCGGGTCGCCTATGTACGCGATTCGCCGAGTGCTGAAGGTCTCCCGCCGAATTTTCCATAATCTCAGCCCTATTTTTGAAGTCCACAGGGCGGACTATGTCGTGCTCGCCGAACGGGGTCGGCGATCTGCCAATAGCATCTGCTTATCGCACAATATCCTGCACCTGCAAAATCAACACACATTATTTAAAACACTAACGCTTGGGTTGCATCCCAAGAAGCACCTTATTTAATATCGTGGCACGTGGAAATTCTCTCAAGCATCTTCCAGGTAAACCACCTCAATCAGAGAAATATCTTGGCACTTGCCAAAGTATAACTTCAAGCGTTGCCCATTCACCTTAAATGCAGGTCCATCTTGACCTTCAACTTCGATGGCACCAATTGTGAACACCCGTGTCACTCTAAACGGTCTTAACCCTTTGGAATTGAGCTTTCCTGGAAAGAGTCTAAGTCGAGAGTTGTATAGTAACACCAGTCTCCCACTCTGAACTCCCTCTTAAGGATTTTAGCATCATGCCATTTCTTCATCTTTTCCTTGTAAAGGGCTGAACTTTCATAAGCTTTGAACCTGAATTCGTCCAACTCATTTAACTGCTCTACTCTCTCTTTTGAAGTCTTTGTCCAGTCCAGATTTAGAGCTTTCAATGCCCACAATGCTTTGTGTTCCAATTCAACTGGTAGATGGCAAGATTTACCAAAAACTAGCTGAGACAGAGACATACCGATTTGTGTTTTGTATGCGGTATGATACGCCCATAGTGCGTCATCAAGCTTTGGTGACCAATCAGTCCTATTAGCATTCACTGTCTTTGCCAAAATGCTTTTGATCTCCTGGTTTGACACTTCAACTCGGCCGCTCGCTTGGAGATAATACCGAGTTGCTACTTTGTGTTTCACTCTATACTTACTCAATGTGGCTGAGAACCACTTGTTGCAACAGTGGGATCCCCCCATCACTAATAATAGCCCGAGGAGTACCAAATCTTGCAAAGATGTAGCGTTTCAAGAATTGAACAATACTTTTTCCTTCATTGTTTGGAAGTGCAACAACCTCCACCTATTTAGAAACATAATGTACAGCCACCAAGATATACTTATTACCAAACGAACTCACAAATGGGCCCATGAAATCTATTCCCCAAACATCAAATAACTTAACTTCTAAAATGGGTGTAAAAGGCAACTTGTGTCTTTTGGACACTCCACCTTGTTTCTGACATTTAGTGCACTTCTTAACAAACTCATGAACATCTTTGTAGAGAGACGACTAGTAGTACCCACTTTGTAGAACTTTAGCAGTTGTACGTACACCACCATGATGACCCCCAACCGATGAAGCATGGCAAGCATGGAGAATTTTGATGGTTTCTTCTTCTAGAACACATCTCCTAATGATATGGTCTGCACACTCTCTGAATAAATATGGCTCATCCCAAAAGTACTTCTTAACATCGAGCAAGAACCTCTTTTTTTGGTAGAAGTTCAGTTCGTCCGACATTGACCCACACACTACGTAATTAGAAAAATCAGCATACCAAGGAGATTGTTTGAGAGTTACCATGAATACCTGTTCATCGGGAAAAACATCATTTATATCTATCTCCAGCTCATCATTTTCCTTTCCTTCCAATCTTGATAAGTGGTCAGCCACCTGATTTTCACAACCTCTCCTATCTTTAACCTCAAAGTCGAATTCTTGCAATAAAAGCACCCACCTTATCAATCTTGGCTTGGCATCCTTCTTTGCCATCAGATAATGCAGTGCAACATGATCAGTGTGAACAATCACTTTAGTACCTAGCAATTATGCTTGGAACTTCTCAAACGCATAAACTACCGCAAGTAACTCTTGTTCAGTAATTGTATAGTTACATTGAGCACTGTTTAGAGTTTTGCTTGCGTAGTAAATGGGGTGAAAAAGTTTGTTGCGTTTTATCCCCCAATACAACACCTAATGCCGTGCCACTTGCATCACACATTACTTCAAAAGAGTCTGACCAATTAGGACTAATGATGATTGGGGTGGAAACCAATTTTTCTTTCAAGCACTTGAAAGCCACCATGCAAGTATCATCAAAGTGAAATTTCACCTCCTTATCCAAGAGTTTGCATAGAGGATGTGCAATATTTGAGAAGTCTTTGATGAGCCTCCGGTAAAAACCGGCATGTCCCAAAAAACTACGAACAGCCTTCACCAAAATTAGTGGTGGTAACTTTTCAATCACTTCAATCTTTGCTTTATCAATCGCCATCCCCTTTTGCGACACTTTTGGACCAAGAACTATCCCTTCCTTAACCATGAAGTGGCATTTTTCCCAGTTTAGGACCAAATTTGTCTCCAAACATCTTTGGAGAACTTGTCCTAAGTGTGCTAAACAAGCTTCAAAAGTGTCACCGACAACCAAGAAGTCATCCATAAATACTTCAATTGAATTCTCTACCATGTCAGCAAAAATAGATAACACGCAACGCTGAAATGTTGCGGGAGCATTACATAACCCCAAACGGCATCCGTTTGAAGGCAAAAGTTCCATATGGGCAGGTGAAAGTAGTTTTCTCTTGGTCCTCAGGAGCGATGAAGATTTGGTTATAATCAGAATATCCATCCAAAAAGCAATACCAACCTCTCTCTGAGAGTCGATCAAGCATTTGATCCATGAAAGGCATGGGAAAGTGATCCTTTTCAGTCCACGAATTTAAATTTCGGTAAGCCATGCATATTCTCCATCCGGTCACCGGTCTTATCGATAGAAGCTCACCCATTTCATTTGGGACTACTGTGATGCCTCCCTTTTTCGGTACACATTGTACTGGACTTACCCATTTGCTATCCGCAATAAGGTAGATCACACCTGCTTCCAACCACTTTATTATATCCTTTTTCACCACCTCTTGCATCGGTGGGTTCAATCTCCACTAATGTTCAACACTTGGCTTATAATCACTATCAAGCTGAATTTTGTGAGTACAAATACCGGGAGAAATACCCACTATGTCAGTGATAGTCCAACCTATAGCTTTGATATGCCTTCTCAACACTTCAAGGAGAAATTTTATCTGACATTCAAGAAAGTCAGCTGCAATGATCACCGGTAAGGAGTTATATTCCCCCAAGAAAGCATAGCGGAGATGGGAGGGAAGTACTTTCAACTCCAGATTTGGTGGTTCTTCTGTTGATGGCTTTGCGGGAGGACTTTCTTTATTTTTTAGATCAATGTCCAACTTCAACGGAGTCTTTGAATATCCCCCCAAGCCTGAGAGAGAAGCTACTACCTCTTTATAGCCTTGAATTTCGAATTCATCATAGTTCGCAAGCATGGCTTCAAGTTGCTCACTCATACACATCGAGTGGCTCACACTAGCCACTGCCTCATCAATAACATCAATATGGAGACCACGTGAATATCACTTGGGTGTTTCATCGACCTACAAACATTAAAGGTTACTTCATCTTCTTTCACCCAAAAATTCAATTCTCCACTTTCAACATCCACCAACGCTCTCCCGGTTGCCAAGAATGGTCTTCCCAAAATGATGGGAATTTCAACATCTATTTCACAATCGAGAATGACAAAATCAGTCGGGAAAATGAATCGGTCAACCTTTACCAAGATGTCATATAGTATCCCTACATGATGTTTAATCGATCGGTCTGCCATCAAGAGTCTCATTGTTGTTTTCTTTTGGTTCCCCTAACCCAAGTTGTTTATAGATCGCATATGGCATTAGGTTGATGCTTGCTCCCAAATCGTATAGGACTTTAGCAAATTGGAGTATACCGATGGTGCAAGGGATGGGGAACGCTCCAGGATCTTTTCTCTTTTTTATCAGCTCATTAGTCATAATTGCACTACAACTATGGGAAACTTCGATTGTCTCAAAATTCAAGATCTTTTTCTTTGTGACTAACTCTTTCATAAACTTGGCGTAACCCGACATTTCCAACAATGCTTCAAATAGAGGGAGATTAATTGATAGTTTCTTGAACACTGATAAAAACTTCTTGAACTTCTCATCCTCATTCTTCTACTTGAGACGTTGGGGAAATGGAGGCAATATTTTGGGTAAAGGTTGCATAACTTTTGGGATGTGATTGTGTTTCTCCACATCTTTTTGTGTCTCTTCTTTCTCTATACCTTTGTCTTCTTCATGTATTTGAGCTTCTTCATTGCCCGTCACATCGCCTATTGCTACCTTTCCACTATGAGTAACCACAACCAGTCCTCTATCATCATCTTCCATTGCCATTTTAGGTTTCAATTTTGCTGAAAGTAAACTCAACTGACCTTCAAGTATCTTGATTGCATTTGCGTGAAAGTTCACTTTATTGTTTAATGATGAAAAATCAGCTTTTATCCCTTTTAACAAGTCATCCGAACCTTTGGCTTTATCAAGGATGCGTGACAACAAATCATTCACCTGGGGACTACTTGCACTCCCTTTCGATTTTGGGCTCTCACTTGAGTGAGTGTCGTCCTCTTCATAGTCCTCCTCTCTTTTCTAATAGTCACTTTGCTCAGCCCAATCTTGATAGTATCTTCTTTGCTCTACCCCCTTGTGATAGTTCCAACCTTAATTCCCACCCCGCTATAAATAGCGTGGGTGGAAACCCTCCTTGTATCTCTTGGAGTTCCAACCTTGATTCTCCCCCGACTTTGAATAACCGGAGGAAGAACCCTCCTCAACTCTAAACACTCCACTTGTCCATTTGGGTTTTTCCACATTATCCATCATATGCTCTTGTAATAGTTCTATTTGGGTCAACATCTTCTTGATGTTTTCATCCTTCTCTCTTTCCTTATCAAGTTGTTCTTGTGTCATTCTAAAACAAAAAGGAGAGACTTGATCCTCTTGGGTGTACCAAGCTTGATTTATTTTTGTCATGTTATCAAGAAGGAATGACGCCACCTCAAATGATTGGAACATTATTTCCCCTCGTACTAATTGATCAGCCACCCCTTTATTAATTGAACCAAGACTCCGGTAAAAATATAGGAGTAGCAAATCATTTGGTAGCCCGTGAGTTGGGCATTTAAGTAAGAGTTTCTTAAGCCTCACTCACGTTTTATGAATGGGTTCACCCTCCCATCACTTGAAACCTTGAATGTCGTCTCTAAGCTTCATCATCCTTGATGGTGGAAAGAATCTTGCATTGAATGCTATAATCAGCTCCTCCCATGATGTGATGGAATTGTTTGGTAAATCGGCCAACCACTTGCTGGCTTCCCCCGTCAAAGATAGTGGAAATAACCAAAGCCGAATTGACTCTTGTGACACATTCTTGAATGAAAACGGGCTGCACACCTCTGTAAAACTTCTTACATGCTCATGCGGGTCTTCGTGTTCTAGCCCTCCATAGAGTCCGCTCATTTGGAGGAGATAAAGAGTTGTGCTAGTGACCTCAAATATTGCATTCCCATCATCTTGTGGTATGCAAATTGCACCTATTTCACCTGAATGAGATGGGTTGTAAACACTATTAATATCATCGATACCGTCCTGATGACCTGCTTGATTACCATTCACCTCTTCCTCATTCATTTTTACTTCTATGTAGTCCAACCAACACTACACAATGCAACCTAAGCCAATTCAACTACGGCCAACAAATTCACAAATCAAATCTTCAATCAAAGAATTCTAAGTAACGCTACTCCCCGCTAGCGGTGCCATTTTTTATTAACGTTTCAAGGACACTTCATCCAATTCTAAGTGTCAACGATCATTAGTCAGTATATAACCCAACCAATTGAGTTGGGGTCGATCCTACAGAGAGTAGATTTCTTTAGATTCAAATACGAAGGTATGATGATGACTTTACAGCTGAGCAATACACACTTAAGAGTTTAATACTCAAATTTTCAGGATGTCGTTACCAACACACTACAAAGTATTAACAATAAACAATCAAATAACTAGTAAACACTTAGGGAATTGACTAACCAACTGCCAAATTCAACTTAATGGGTGTACATCATTACCGATAATGCTAATTTGTTGCGAGTAGAATGGACTATAAGTAAAACAATTTTCTCTCCAACAATTGCCTCATTTTCGTTGAGTTCTCTCGAACCTCAACACTATCCTTAAGCTAACCACCCCACGTTCTCAACAAATCCACTCTTTCGAGCTGGATACAAAGGCTGGGATTTGGGTTTAACTTTCCCAAGCTGAAATTGTCAAGACCCACTACTAAGGATACCAAAATACTATGTTGGTTTTGTACTTCTCTCTCGAGCAAGCACAAAACTCTCAAATTTATCACACCAAATATGCAATAATGAAGTTAAACCACCATAATAATTTAGACCCGTTTCAGATTAACATCACAAATCACTAATTGACAACACCCATTTAGTAGAAGGTAACAATTGGTCACACTTTCAAACCCCCAAGGTTAGGGTTTTAGCCAATCATGATGAAAAGATGAAAATCAACACTTGCCACGTTTTCCATAGCTGGGTAAATAAAATTCGGAAGTTAAAATCAACTAAAATCTTCTCTATTACAAAATCTCAATGAAAACCTTGCAAAAATCACTTGAAATCCACAATGGTAGTGTTTTTTTTCTCAATCTTTTGTTCCTCACGTTTCTGCATACCTTTTCTCTCTTGCAAAAATCAATTTATGCAAGTCTATTGTGTGGCTGTTTGGACCAATCGGCAAGGTAAGTCGGGCTTTGCCAATCGTTCGGCGACTCACCGATTTTCCTTCATCTCGCTTTCATTTTTCACCTCTTTTTAGTCCAGCCACTGTAATTTTAGGTGTGCAAGATCGGGATCGCCGAGTGATTCCACAATGCGCCCTTTTTCCTTTCATCTTGCTGATCAACACTTATCTGGATCTCCATTAGTACTTTTGGTGACCTTGTCATCCATCGCCGAAGCGATCGGCGACACACCGAGTGGAACTGCTGCTCGCCGAAGCTACCCCTAATTCAACCTCAGTGTTCTGTAACTTTAGGCGATAGAGTGGTAACTTGGCGAGTCGCCGAGTGACATTAGCGATCACCAGGCCTTCATTTCTTCGTTGTTTTAGCTCGCTTCATTCCTTTTTGCAAATTAGTGTCCCTGCTTTGTTCCTCAATCCAAATACCTGGAAATCAAGGATTTTACATAAGTTATTGGCACAAAATAAGCATTTGAGGACACTAAATCTATCTAAATAAAGCCCCAACTGAGTCCGAATCTCGGACTCATTAGATACCCATATGCACTCGTATCCTCAAAGGAAATATTAAAACCACCATGCCCCAATAAAAAAAATTCTCGTCCAAACTTTAGGAAGCCTCTTAAAATATTTACACCATTATTGGAATATCAAACTCGACACTATGAAAGCAACGAGCCGGTATGCTCCATCATATAGAAGGAAGATAAGTCAATTATTTGGGAAAATCTTATAGGGCTGATCATAAATGTGCTTATTATTCAGGAGAAGTTGGACACGATACAAAGAATTATTCAACCATCAAAAACAAAATTTAAAACCTGATAAAACAATTAGTCAATATTGAGGAAACTTCTTCATCTGATAACATAGTTGATGCTTAAGGATAAGTGCAAGACGATTTTGAACAGGGCCATTTAAAGACATTCTATATGAAGGGTCAAAAATAAGAGTGCACGACATTGGAAAGAACTATGTATATGAAGTTATTGCTCTATTTATTTTCTAAACGCACATTTAATATCTTTATTTTCATTTTATCATACATTTTCTTGTAATGAATTACGTATGATCTGAATTCTAAAGAATGATATACGTAGGCGACCCATGTTGGATTTGGTTACCCCTCTATCAAATTTTAATATTTTTTTGTATTTGGAACTTTCTTTGACATGATTAAGCCTGACAAGGGGACCAGGACGACCCGACCCGGCCCGGTACCAGCTCGAGATCTGTCTCACCGATCCCGATCCCATGTGGTGAACCAGGTTGGGGGACCGGGAAGGATTTGTCCCACTCGACCCGGCTGAACTGGCCGGTTTCGCGGGACGGTTTAAATTATTAATTTTTTTTTATTTTTATTATAAAACAAATAGCCGTTGGGGACCTTTTTATACTTTTATTTTAACCCTAAAATTACATAAAATACACTTCAGTCCATTTTTTATATTATAAATATCCCTTTATCCTTCACTATTTCTCACAAATTTATCTACTCTCTCATCTATATTCTATATTCTCTCATTCTTGATTCTTGATTCCACTTAATTCTCAATTTATATCATAATATTTATATTTTAATTAATATCATAATATTTATAATTCAATTTATTTATATTTTATATTATTGCGATCAAGTATTCAAGTTACAAGTTACAAACTACAATTATATTTTTGGAGCAAGCTTCAAGAATTTGTTATAACTGTCCGCTATTAACGCAAGTGTTTGGTACATTCGTTTTATTTCTTTATTTATTATTTTTTTGCAGTTTGTTTTTGTGTTATTATTATTTTTATATTATACTTCTCATTTTATTAAATATGAGTTCTAGTAAAGAATAATTGGTAAGGAAAAAATAACAACCACTATTTCTAATTTATTTAATTTTTCTAAAAGAGTTAGTAAGGAAAAAGCAAAAGTAAATGTGGTGGTTCTTCTTCTAAATCAATGCCTAAAGTTAGATTTAATACAAATGATTCTACTTATGTTGATGATACTTCTTTCACTCCTCATTTAAATATAGATTCAAATGTTGAAATTGATCATAAAATTTTAGAACGATGTTATGGTAATACTAATTGTGATGAAAATTCAGGTGAAGAAGTAGAAGTTGATTTGGAAGAAGATGAATTGGATGAAACACCTACTAGTCCGGCGATGGAAACTCCAACTCAAACTACAACTCCATCTGAGCAATATAGTCAACGCCCCTATACCTCCTACAAGGGAAAAGGTGAAGTATCAATGCCCTAAAACTTTTGTTGTATGACAATTTATGACTTTCGATAAGAAAAACTATGTTGCTATTTGTAATAAGTGTAAATAATACTTTATACATAGACACGTGCAGGTCAAGGTGGGATGGGAGATTTAAATTGACGTTTGTTATCTTATAGACCGACTGAATATAAGGCCGCCAAAGCTCTAGCCGATTAAGAAAAGGGAATTCAAATTGATGATGTTGATGTTAATTCTAATGTTATTCAATCGGTAGAGACTTCTAACATGGTTCAAGGAACATTGGATTCTTATAACCCCGGTGGTCTAATTAGATAACGTAAATATAATAAAGAATGAGATCACGAAAATTAGCTAAGATGATTTCTATTTGTGGTTTGCCTTTTAGTTTTCCTTCACATCCCGGTTTTATTGAATATATTTAACAAACTTATAATCCTTATTTTAAAGGTGTTTCAAGAAATACAGTTAAAGCTGATATTTTTCTATATCAAGTTAAACATTGTCAATATCTTCGTCGTTTATTTAGCATATTAGATTGTAGAGTGGCTATAACTTATGACATGGGTCGTAGTGTTGATGGACATGGTTATTAACTGGAATTCGCAAAAAAAAATCTTAAGTTATAATGAGTGTGTAGAGAAAAAAATGGGTGCATATATAGCTTCAACTGTTTTAGGTATTTTAGATTTTTATATGCTTTGTGATAACGTGATGAGTGTCTCATTATATAATGCCTCTAATCATACTAACATTGTTAGTATGTTAAAAACTAGACTATGTCCAATTCATACTAACACTTTTCGTATTAGATGTGCTGCACATATATTAAATTTAGTTGTACGAGATGGTATTAAATTATTTGATTGTGGTTGTATGAAAATTGAATATGTTGTCTTATGGATTTTTATGCTCATAGACCTACTAGAATTAGGGATTTTGACAAGCGTTGTGCACTATGTGATATGACACCACGAAATGTTCCAAAACATATTAAAACAAGGTGAAATTCTTTTTATGAAATGCTTTCAATTGCTATGAATATAAATGACCCATGCAAATTGTTTTTAATGCTCATAGTTGTGACCCACTAGAAAGAATTTGTGAAGAAGATTAGGAAGAAAGTAAAGAGCTATTGGATTTTTGAAAACTTTATTATAAGGCTACAATCATATTTTCTGGAATTTATTATCCTACTATTTCATTAGTATTAATAAATATTTGTGCTATTTCAATTCAATTTGCTAAATACAAAACAATTGAAAAATTTAGAGAATCAATTGAAGGTATGATTGAGAAATTGAAAAAAAATATTTTTTTTCCTATTTCTCAAATTTATTTAGGTGTGACTGTACTCAACCCTCAATATAAATTACAAGGTGTACAAAGACTTGTTCAAAATTTTTATTATACTTTAGAAATTTTACCGGAAGAAGTTCTAAGTTGTGATTTTTGTAAGTCTAGAATAAAAGTTCAAGCCAAAATTTTGTATGATAAATATAGAACTTTAGAAGTAAATGAATAAGAAGTTGCTCAAACTTCTAATGCTGCCGGTAATGATGAAATTAATAATTTTATGCGAGGTTTTCTTGGTCTTAATTCTACTAACCATGATGATTTTGAAGAATATCTTAATCAACTTTGGAAACAGTTGATGACGAGCATGGCACCGTAGAAATATTAGCATGGTGGAGGAGACGTGGCAATGTATTTCCAATTCTTAGTAAAATGGTTCGTGATGTTCTAGCTATTCAAGCTTTATCGGTTGCTTTAGAGACTGCATTTAGTGCGACAAGATTTCAAATTGGAGATAACAAGCATTCATTGACAGAAGAAACCTTGGAGACATCAGTTTTATTTGGAGATTGGGTCAACGCTGAGAGAAGAAATTATAATTTGCAAAAGTTAACTTCCAAACAAGAAGCTTGTATTTATTTAGCAATAGGATCTAGTGACGATGAATTAGAGTCACAAGAGTTTATAACATCATTATCAAGACTGGAGGATGTTACCTTTGATTTGATATGAGAGTTAGAATAGAGTTTTTATTGGAGAATACATATATTAGATTAGATACGAGAACTAATTGAAACATAACCATTTCTAGAAGGTGGTTGCGTAGATTAGTTACTCCTCTCATATTTGTAACAAATATTAGATTTACATACGGGAACTTATTGAAACACAACCCTTCCTAGAAGGCGGTTGCGTAGTTCAGTTACTCCTCTAATATTTGTAAATTGTAACTTGTAAGTTGTAAGTTGCAATTAGATTTTATTTGTTCAAATTGAAAGACTTTATTCAAGTCTTTTTTATACAAATATTGTCTTGCATTTAAATTTTAATACATACAATCATACATACTTTAAAATCAACATTTTTGAAATTTGAATTTTGAATTTTGAAATTTAAAAATCAAAATTCAAATTTGAACTTTCAAGTTTTAAATTTCAAAGTACAAATTTGAAACTTGAAAGTTGAATCTTGAACTTTGAAATTCACATTTGAACTTTCAACTTTAAATTTCAAAGTTCCAATTTTAATTTTGAACTTTGTAATTTAAAAGATGAAATTTAAATTTTTTAAAACTTAAGTATTTTTACTTAGCTTTAAAATGTTATTGAAAACAATAAAAATTATAAATGTTATTCAAAAAATCTAACTTAAAAACAATTAAATGAATATATTAAAAAATATAAAATCCCACGTTCTGTCCTATCCCTCAAAACACTGTGCCATCCCATTAATATAGTGGGACAGGATGGGACTTAATCTTGTCCCGCGAATCCCGACCCGGTTCATCCGGGGTCCGATTGAATCTCGATCAATGGTGTCTCCATCCCGTCCTATCCCCCTCTGTCCCATCCCAGTGTCTTTGTCCTCGTTCCCTTGCCAGACTTAGACCTGATTCACTCCTCAACGAGATTCGGAGACGCCACAACGACACAGTCATATTCCCAATAATATTTTCATTTCTCTTTATAATGAAAACTATACAAAATTTGTGGGAGGATGTAAACAATTTGCTAGAAGATGGATGTCACGCCCCAAGCCTACACCCTGGGCGCAACCGGGCACTCGAGAACCATTTCTGGCCCCAAACAAATCCTTGGTCTGGATCACTACTCATCGGAAGACTTTACTCAACATTTAAAAGAACTCAAAAGATAAATTTATGTAATAAACTCAGAATGTTGTAAAGGAACATTCAACTGGCCAAAGAGTCAACTCAAGTCTTTAAACATTTAAAACTGAAAATAGAAAAGACTCATGAACTACTATCTATCTATCTATCTAGCTATGAAGCCTCTAATACTATGAGAGATGTCGGGGTACAAGACCCCTGATCATCCTAACAACTAAAATAACTAAAAATAAAGAAGGGATCCTCCGGAAGCAAGGAGGCTCACCAATACTCTCGAACTCAACTGGATCAATGAAAAATTGGATGCTGATCCTGGTTATCTGTATATACATCATAAAAGATGCAGACCAAATGACATCAATACATGAAATGTACGAGAGTGTGAGGGGAAATCTAAAAGATGACATAATCTTGAACTGTAACTGAAGAAACACTTACCTCGTCTCAACTCAACTCAACTCAACTTCATTTCAATATAAAGCAATAGAAATAATGCAGTATAAAGAAAAGCTTTAAAACAGTAAATAACAACTCGTTGTATTAGAAAATACCATATAAACTTTGTTTGTATGCAAAAATACAAAGTAAACTTTGTTTGGGAGATTCTCTAACCGACAACCATCACATGAGCTATGTGATGATACAACGTCTAGCCCACGCTGCCAGAACTGTCCTATACTTTGTCGGGGTATAGAACTCCTTAACTAAGTGGATCCAATAGTATATGCTAAAAATCAATAAGGAATCATCTAAAAAGTATGACCATTTGTAGCTACTTTGGATACATGGTTTATGAGGGCTGTGAGTTGTTAGAACTCTCCCCCATATCGGTGCTCAATACTACTCCCAAAATGTAACATAGCTCATTATGTTTTACAGAAAACATTTCCTCTTCCTCAACTTTGAGATTATTTCTCAAAAGGTTTCTCTAAAAAGAGATAATACTGAAAATTATTCATGAACTCTTTGGAAATCGGTGTTTCTTCTCATCTTAAATGTAAAAATGTTTGCTCTTTGGAATAATTAGTTATCATATATCATTTTAAAGAAAATGAACTCAGCTCTACTCTTCCTCAACTTAGTGCTCAAGTCATTTAAAACAAGTTTAAAAACAATTTGTAAAAAGACTTCTTAAAATGACTCAAAGAACTCTTAAGACTTGACTCTTAGCTCTACCTTGAATTTGAATTATGAATTCAATGTTATGATTCATGTTGTTAATGATTTCTAGATGTTTAGAAGTTGTTTAGAGTAGTTAGAATCGACATGAAGTAAATGTATACTTTAAAAGGACTCGAATGGGCTAAACGAGGGAAAGAGGGTGGGGGAAGTCGACCTTGGTGTACTGCTGACGCGGGGCGCTTACCCCTAAAGTTCAGAGAGTCATTTGTGGTGCACTGCTGGTGCGCCGCGCCAGACCTGCTGCCGCATTTGGGGCACGCCGCGCCATTACTCCCCAGTTAAATCTGATGAATTTTTCTTTTTATTTTCTAATCCAAATTCGTCTAGAATCGATTTCTTTTCTCAAATTCTCCTTAGATTCAATTACCCAATACAAGTATATCAGAATCTACTAAAAAAAACTCTTAAACTCAATACAATTACCTCAAGAACTCATCAATCCCATCTTA
Organism: Solanum stenotomum; assembly: GCF_019186545.1. Taxonomy (NCBI): domain Eukaryota; kingdom Viridiplantae; phylum Streptophyta; class Magnoliopsida; order Solanales; family Solanaceae; genus Solanum; species Solanum stenotomum. The sequence goes on from NC_064290.1 coordinate 20,329,971, forward strand.
ATTCAAGAACGAAAGCAAAACTTCAAGAGCACTAATCAAGAACTCTAATCCTTCAACTTTCAGAATGAAATTGCGCTAAAATAATATGATTGGCGTGTGGGTGAACGAACCCAACACTAGGAGAGCTCACAAACCTCTTAGGGATCAAACTCTTGGCGAAATCCGCAACAAAACTCAAGAATCCTGAAGAACACCTTGAACTTTTCTCCTTTTCTCCTCTCTTGAACTCCTCTCAAAACCCTAAGAGTATATTGATTTGGGAAAACTGAACCAAATCAATTTATACCCCTAATTATTTACCAAAATTCGTTTTAATATGTTTGGGTAAGGAAAAGACCAAAATATCCCTTCTATTTTTGGGTAACTTTCCTTATATGGACAGCCTGACTTCAAACGGGTATATCTCCCTCATACAATCTCGAAAATTAGCAAACTAGGTGGTGTTCGAAAGAGGATTCCAAGATCTTTCATATGATATCTTATGGGCCACCTAACTCATCCTGTACTGAAAAATATGGTTGTTTGAAGTTGACCCAAAACTCATAACCTAAGCTAAGTTGCAAAATTTCAGCTTTTGCTATTTCCAATTTAGTTCTTTCTATTTTTAGCTCTTCCAATACCGAGGTGTTACAATATCTCCCCCATGGGAACAGTCGTCCTCGAATGAGATTACTCTAAGTAGACTAAGGGTGGTAACATCTAACACCCAACTCAAACACTCAATATGTAAAGTAACACAACATTTCAACAAAAATAAGTGCAAAGAAAAGGATTAGTACCTTAATTTGGAATTTCTCTGGACTCAAAGAGATGGGGGTATATCTTCTTCATATCTTCATCAGCCTCCTAAGTAGCTTCCTCAACAAATTGATTCCTCTACAGAACCTTGATTGATGCTACCTCCTTGGTTATCAACTTGCGAACTTGGCGATCAAGAATCTGAACGGAAATCTCCTCATAAGATAAGCTATCCTTAATACCAATATCTTTAGTAGATATGATAAGTGAAGGATCGCCCATACACTTCTTCAACATGGAAATGTGAAATACTGGATGAATCGTTGCTAACTCTGACGGTAGCTCCAACTCATAAGTTACATTGCCAATCCTCTTAGATATCATGTAAGGACAAATATACTAGGGACTAAGTTTCCCCTTCTTACCAAACCTCATAATACCCTTCATGGGTGAAACCTTCAAATAAACCCAATCATCTACCTCGAACTCTAAGTCTCTTCTCCTAACATCAGTATAGGATTTCTGACGACTCTGCGCTGTTTTCAACCTCTCTTGAATAATCTTCACTTTCTCCATAGCTTGATGAACCAAGTCTGGTCCTATCAAACTAGCTTCACCAACCTCAAACCATCCAATAAGAGATCTACATCTTCTCCCATAAAGAGAATCATAGGGAGCCATTTGGATGCTAGAGTGGTAACTGTTGTTGTAAGAAAACTCTATAAGAGGTAAGTGATCATCCCAATTACCCTTGAAATTGATCACAAATGCCCTCAATATGTCCTCTAAAGTCTGAATTTTACACTATGCTTGACCATCAGTCTGAGGATGAAAAGCAGTACTAAGGTTCACCTTTGAACCCAAACCCTTCTAGAAAGACTTCCAGAATTGTACGGTGAATTGCACACCTCTATCTGAAATATTGGATACCGAAACTCCATGAAGTATGAATATCACTTGAATGCATAACTTAGCATAGTCCTCTACTGAAAAAGGTAGTCTTTACTGGTAAGACATGGGTTGATTTAGACATTCGATCTACAATCACCCAAATCGAATCATACTGCATGTGAGATCGTGGTAAACCTGTAATAAAGTCTATATAGATCACCTCCCACTTCCATTCCGGAAGATCTATGTACGGAGCCATACCACCGGGCCTTTGGTTCTCTACCTTGACTTGTTGGCAATTTGGACACTTAGCAATGAACTCTGCAATGCCCCTCTTCATACTACTTCACAAATAGACTTCTATCAAGTTGCGATACATCTTTGTGGAACCCAGATAGATAGAGTATCTGGAGCTATGAGCTTCCTCCATGATCCTCTCTTAAAGTTCATCCACCTTTGGTACATACAGTCTACCTTGATACCTCAACACTCCATCTCCCCCTTGTTCAAAAGCCATCTTTTTCTACTTATTAACATTTGCCTTTAACTTAAGCAAAATGGGATCTTGATCTTGTTTCTCTTTCACTTCAGGCACTAGTGATGATTCAGCCCCATTCATCACCACTACTCCTCCTTCATTGGAATCCATTAACGGGACTCCTAATCGTGCAAGTCTGTGCACATCTTTGGCTAACTCTTTCTTGTCTTCCTCAACATGGGAAGTACTACCCATAGACAACATGCTCAAAGCAGCAGCAACAACGTTAGCCTTACCTGGGTGATAGAGAATACTCATATCATAATCCTTGAGTAACTCCAACCACCTCCTCCGTTCGAGATTAAGCTCTTTCTGACTAAACACATACTGAAGACTCTTGTGATCAGTTAACACATCCACATGAGCACTATACATGTAGTGATGTCATATTTTGAAAGCGAATACTACAACAGCCAACTCTAGATCATGGGTTGGGTAATTTCTCTCGTGAATCTTAAGCTATAACCTTGCCATTTTGCATCAATACACAATCCAATCAAACTCTGGACGCATCACAATATACCACAAAACCTTACGTACCTTCTCGTAAGGTCAATACTGGCAGTAGTCAACTTAGTTTTCAATCCCTGAGAGCTTTTCTTACAAGCTTCAGACCATTAAAACTTAACTATTTTCTGAGTCAACTTAGTCAATGGAGACGGAATAGATGAGAATCCCTCGACGAACCTCCTATAATAACCAGCAAATCCCAAGAAACTCCTAATATCATTTGGAGACGTGGATCTAGGCCAGTTTTGCACTGCCTCAATCTTTTGAGTGTCAACTCGAATCCCATCACCAAGAAAAATGTGGCCTAAGAATGTCACAGACTCAAGCCAAAATTCACACTTGGAAAATTTAGCATACAACTCTTTATCATTCAAAGTTTGAAGAATTACTTTGAGATGACTGGCATGATCCTCTTCATTTCTCGAATAGATTAGGATGTCATCAATGAATATGATAACAAACATATATAGATAAGGCTTGATTACTCTGTTCATAAAATCCATGAACGCCATATGTGCATTAGTTAGGCCAAAAGACAACCAGAAACTCATAATGACCATAGTGGGTCCTGGAAGGTGTCTTAGGGATGCCACTTTCTCTTACTCCCAACTGATGATAGCATGATCTGAGGTCTATCTTAGAAAAGCAAGTGGCACCCTGAAGTTGATCGAAGAGATCATCAATTCTTGGAAGAGGATACTTATTCTTGATAGTAACCTTATTCAATTGACGGTAATATATACACATTCTAAGAGACCCATATTTCTTCCTCACAAATAAGACCAGAGCACCCTAAAGTGAGACACTTGGTCGAATGAAGCCTTTCTCAAGAAGGTCTTTCAACTGCTCTTTTAACTCTTTTAACTCAGTTGGAGCTATTCTATATGGAGGAATAGAGATAGGACTAGTATCAGGAAGAATATCTATACTGAAGTCTATTTATCTCTTAGGAGGGACTCTGTAAAGATCATCTGGAAAGACCTCTGGAAACTCACTCACAACTGGAACTGACTAAATAGGTGGTATCTCAACACTAGAGTCATTAACTCAGACTAAGTGATAGATGCAACCCTTGGAAACTAACTTTCTCACCTTAAAGTACAAAATAATGCGACCCTTAGGCACTGTTGAACTACTCCTCCACTCTATAACTGGATCATAAGGAAACTGGAACTTAACTACTCGAGTTCTACAATCAACTAAAGCATAAAAGACATGAAGCCAGTCCATACCTAGAATAACATCAAAATCTATCATGTCTAACTCGACTAAGTCAGCCATGGTACCCTTATGATTGACGGAAATGGTACAATCATAATAAACTCTCTCAGCTAGAATAGACTCACTAATAGGTATAGAGACACTGAAGGGCTCAAGAAGTTTCTCAGAAAGGATATCAAAATTCATTTCAATATAAGGAGTCACAAAATATAGACTCGCTCCTGGATCTAGCAAAGATTAAACATCAAAAGAAAAGACTTTGATCATATCGGTGACAACATATGGCGAATTCTCTTACTCTTGACAACTAGTGATATCATTTAGACGGTTTGCTCCTCCGCCTGTCCTGAAGTATCCCTTCTGGGTGAAGCTTTGTCTGGTGGAGAAACTAAAGAAGATTGGGCTCTATTGCCCCCATTACCACTACCTTTCCTGTTCTTTGGACATTCTCTCATGAAGTGAAGATTTTGACCACACTTGAAACAACCAGTGGAGCCATCACGACACACTTCTAAGTGGGTCCTTCCACACTTAGCACATGCAGGAGTCCCATTGCCTCCTTGTGGTGTACTACCCTGAGACTGTGCAGGTCTAGCTCTGAAGTTCTGTGAATTATGATTCTTGAACTCACCTCTGTTCCTTGGTGCATGTGCACTAGAAGATGATGGAGCAGGTCCCTTTTACTTTTGTTGGAAAGAAGACCGGTTCGCATTACTCTTCTGCTGCCTGAACTCATTTCCTGATGTATTTGCCTTCTTATTTCGGAATTCTTCTCTATTCCTCAACTTATCTTCCTCAACCTGCTGTAGATGGATCATAAGTCTTGTTATGTCCATATCTCCTATCAGCATAGCTGCTTTACCCTCCTTACTTGATAGACGAGACAACCCAACAACTAACAGACTCATCCTACTCCTCATGTAAGCAACCACCTCCGAGGCAAAATGGGACAGTTGGGTGAACTTAAGGTTGTACTCATGTATGCTCATAGATTCCTGTTTAAGAGTGATAAATTCCCTTACCTTGGCCTCTCTTAGCTCACGGGGAAAGAAACACACCAAGAAGGCCTCCTCAAACACAGCCTAACTCACAATTGGTGCACCTTTAACTCTATTCTTCTTCCATTGGTCAAACTAGATTCTAGTGACACCCTTCAATCGGTATGAAACTAGTTTTACTCGCTCAGCATCAGCAACATGCATAATCTCAAAAACTTATTGTAGTTCTTCCACAAAGTTTTCTGGATCCTCAGTGACACTTGAACCGGTGAAGTCCAAAGGATTCATCCTTAAGAACTCCCGGATTCTGGATGTAACAACCCTATCCTATCGAACCTCTCTCTGTTGCCCAGTTTGGTTGGTCACAACTTGACTCAACATCCAGATAGCTTCCCGAAACTCAGCATTAGTGACCTCACATTGGGGTTGCACTTCTGGTGCATTGGGTACCCCTTGATCCTCAATGTTCCTCCTAGCACGACGACCTCAGATAGCTTTTCGTGGAGGCATGATCTGAAAGATACGCGCAAGCACGAGTTAGAAATAAGCTTTTATAGAGATGAACTCTATCGCATGATAAGGGTATGAAAGAAGTGAGATAGTTCCTAAATGTCGCAGTCTCCTAATCATAGATGTGGCGCGCTTCACACCGATAAGTAGGACTCTATAGACACGACTTCATAGACACCCTAGGACTCTTGAACTCTGTGCTCTGATACTAAATTTTTCATGACCCAAGCCTACACCCTCAGCGCAATCGAGAATTCGAGAACCATTGTAGCCATAAGCGAACCCTTGGCATGGCTCACTACTCAACGAAAGACTTTACTCAACATTTAAAAGAACTCAAAATATAAATTCACGTAATAAACTCAAAATGCTGTAAAGGAACATTCAACTGGCCAAAGAGGCAATTCAAATCCTTAAACATTTAAAACTGAAAATGGAAAAGACTCATGAACTACTGTCTATCTATATATGAAGCCTCTAATACTATAAGGGATGTCGGGACAAGACCCCCAATCATCCTAACAACTGAAATAACTAAAAATAAAGAAGGGATCCTCTGGAAGCAATGAGGCTCACCAATAATCTGGAACTCAACTGGATCAACAAAGCGCTAGATGTTGATCTTGGTTACTTGTATCTGCATCATAAAATATGCAAGCTAAATGACGTCAGTGCATGGAATGTACGAGCATGTGAGGGGAAATCTAAAACATGACATAAGCTTGAACTGGAACTGAAGAAACACTTACCTCGTCTCAACTCAACTCAACCTCATTTCAATATAAAGCAATAAAAATAATGGCAGTATAAAGAAAAGCTTTAAAACAGTAGATAACAACTCAATGTATTAGAAAATACAATATAAACTTTGTTTGTATGCTAAAATACAAAGAAAACTCTGTTTGGGAGATTCTCTAACCGACAACCATCACTATGAGCTATGTGATCATACAACGTCGTGCCCACGTTGCCAGAACTGTCCTATACTTTGTCGGGGTATAGAACTCCTTAACTAAGTGGATCCACTAGTCTATGCTAAAAAAAAAAGGAATCATCTAAAAAGTATGACCCTTTCTACCCACGTTGGCTACATGGTTTATGAGGGCTGTGAGTTGTTAGAACTCTCCCCCATATCGGTGCTCAATGGTACTCCCAAAATATAACTTAGCTCATTATATTTTAAAGAAAACATTTCCTCTTCCTCAACTTTGAGATTATTACTCAAAAGGTTTCTCTAAATAGACATAATACTGAAAAATTGTTCATGAACTCTTTGGAAATCGGTGCTTCCTCTCATCTTTAATGTAAAAGCATTCGCTTTTGGGAATGGTTAGTTCCCATATATCCTTTTAAAGAAAATGAGCTCAGCCCTACTGTTCCTCAACTCAGTGCTCAAGTCATTTAAAACAAGTTTAAAAACAATTTGTAAAAAGACTTCTTAAAATGACTCGAAGAACTCTCAAGACTTGACTCTTAGCTCTACCTTGAATTTGAATTATGAACTCAAGGTTATGATTCATGTTGTGAAAGATTTCTAGATGTTTAGAAGTAGTTTAGAGTAGTTAGAATCGATAGGAAGTAAAGGTATACTGTAAAAGGACTTGAATGGGCTAAACGACGAAAAAAGGGTGGGGGAAGGCGACCCTGGCGCACTGCTGACGCGGGGCGCCAGCCCCTAAAGTTCAAAGAGTCATTTGTGGCGCATTGCTGGCGCGCGATGCTAGACTTGCTGGCGCATCTGGGGGGCGCCGCGCCACCCCTCATCCAGTTCAATCCGATGAATTTTACTTTTTATTTTTTAATCCTAAGTCGTCTAGAATCGATTTGTTTTCTCAAATTCTCCTTAGATTCAATTACCTAATACAAGTATATGAGAATCTACTAAAAAAAACTCTTAAACTCAATACGATTACCTTAAGAACTCATCAATCCCATCCTAACTCAAGAACGAAAGCAAAACTTCAAGAACACTATTCAAGAACTCTAATCCTTCAACTTTGAGAACAAAATTACGCTAAAATAACATGATTGGCGTGTGGGTAAATGAACCCAACACTATGAGAATTCACATACCTCTTAGGGATCAAACCCTTGGCAAAATCCACAATAAAACTCAAGAATCTTGTGAACGCCTCGAACTTTTCTCCTTTTCTCCTTTTCTCCTTTTCTCCTTTTCTTGAACTCCTCTCAAAACCCTTAGCGTAATTGATTTGGGAAAGCTGAACCAAATCATTTTAGACCCCTAATTATTTACCAAAATTCGTTTTAATCTGATTGGATAAGGAAAAGACCAAAATACCCCTTATATTTTTGGATGACTTTCCTTAATGGACAACCTAACTCCAAACGGGCATATCTCCCTCATACGAGCTCGAATATGAGCAAACTCGATGGCGTTGGAAAGAAGATTCCAAGACTTTTCATTTGTTATCTTATGAGATACCTAAATTATCTTGTACTTAAATTTATGATCGTTTCAAGTTGACCCAAAACTCATAATCTATTCCTAACTTGCAAAATTTCAGATTTTGCTATTTCCAATTTAGTTCTTTCTATTTTAAGCTCTTTCAAATACCGAGGTGTTACAATGGACTTCTTCAACAAGTGAAGATTGAGGATCACAAAATGTAGTTGGGATAGAATTTTTTAGAGGATCTAAAAAATTTCACAAGATGACGATTTTCGAAGAATCAAGTTTGAAATCATGTCGAAGCGTTCAACTGGGGCAGAATTTTTGAGATCATCTCAAAGATTCCACAAAAATGTTATTTGCTAAAGGATTTATTCTTATGATCATTGAAGCAAAACTGGACAAAATTTTGAGGAGGGGCCTCAAAATTCCATGATGAGCGACTTTAGAACTTAAAAAGTAAGTAACCAGAGCTCTTCCTTATTTTAGATTAGGGCAGAATTTTTGAGGACCCTCCTAAAAAATACTATCAAGACTGCATTTTGAAGAATAGAGGAGTGTGCAAGCCAACTACATGAAGGAGTATGGAGACAAGGCCAACACATATCAGTCTTTCAAACTAAGAATTTTTGTTTGGATGCAGACACAATGAAGTCGCAAAAAATTGCAATGTCAAAGGTGTTAAGCATGACAAAAGGCATCAATTACACCTATCGTGGCCTCATCATAATAAATCAGAAAATTTCTCATCTCATTTTATCTTCATTTCATTATGTTACTGCAAATGATTTCTAAACACTTTCTTTGTATTTTGTAGGAATTGGAGATAAACACTAAAAAATTCTTTCAAAGTTTGAGAAACGAGTTGAAGGATCGCCAGACGCAAAGCGTGCACAAGTCTTTTTAAAGATTCTTATTTCTAAGAATTTAACAAATCAATTGACTCCTGGATGACAAGATCACAAAGGAGAAAATATCAAATTAGTGACAAGTCGTGACCGAAGTCACCACTAAGCACACTATGGCCTAATCTTCATAAGCCGAATGGCTTAACCTCATGCCTAGTACTAACTTATATTTTTCATTTCGCTATTGTTACTAGTGTTTGAAATCAAGCTTTGTAGGTGACAATATTGATAAAATCAGGATCATTCCTGAATTCGATATCAAATTTGGAGATGATCAAAGGTGTATCTATCCCAAAAGTGTTACAAGCATAAAACACCAAGTCCATCGAATCGAAATAAATGTTGAAGAGCACAATATCCTCATGGCAATTGAAATTATCAAAATTGATACAAGTTTTTAGCAATGATCGAACATGTTGGTAACAAACTAAAATTTTATTGAGTTTGTCAAAAGAAGGCGGGAGTGACTTTAATCTTTATGTAAAAGAATTAAGTCATTCATCTCGATAACTCTGTCTCTTAAAAGAGAGAGAATCGTAGTCACGACGAGCATATATGTCAATATGGTTTTTATTTCTTGTCCATTCGGATGAATGTCACATATCTATACAAGCATATGTGTTTATTGATCATCTGAGGGTCAATGTTTAGAAAATTGTTGGGTTATCCACCTATAAGTGAACTATGTGTTCTTACTTACCTAGTCAAGGGTCTTGACCTATAGGTTTGTTGGGCTATCCACCCCCATAAGTGGTTTACATATTTTATGTGCTCGCTTGAGAGCCTCTATTTTGAACTATGTTAGGTTGTCCACCCCCACTAGTTAGATTATTATCGAGCCTCCACCTCGTTACAATTGGAATATTATCAAGCCTCCACCTCATTATAGTTGGAATATTATCGAGTCCCCACCTTGTTACAGTTGAAATATTGTCGAGCCTCCAACTCATTACAGTTGAAATGTTATCGAACGTCCATATCGTTACAGTTGGAATATTATCAAACATCTACCTCATTATAATTGGATTCTTATAAATACATGCAGCTCGTTGCAGGGATCATCGGAATTCGCCACGCAAAAAACAAGCAATAACATTACCAAACCCCCAACAATCATGAGTTGTAATGGACACATGGCATTCAAAACGGTATCCATTATCTTTTACTTTCAATATTTACTTATTTTTTCATCCAATTTAAAAAGGAACGTTTATGTCTATCCATAAAGAGATACTAATTTATTATATGAATGATTTTTCCTTATTTTTGACTTAAGCCACTAGCTAAAATGAAACCATGTCTACTAATTATTTACTTAAGTGTGCAGACATATATGAAACACACCTGTATAAAATATTTCGATGTGAGAATGACTTCAAAACACCAAGACAATGGCGTATCCACATAAATGTACAAGAAAATATCAAAAAGTATCGTAAGGGATGTTGCCATATTTTTTCAATTATATATATATATATATATATACACACACACTAATGAGTTTTATCCCAGTCCTTGTCGAGAACATCTAGGAGGATGTATTCTCAAACAAACTACAGGTGTGAACGACATCAACAAGGATTCAACACAACACACAATTTTTTCTTAGCAGCGAACTAGAACATAGTCCAAAGAGAAATATCAAACTATTAGGATGTAAGTTGGGGAGCGACTTCCACCACAATCAAATCACATCTCTTTCAGAAGGCATGTGGGTATTTTTGGGGGTTTAACAATTTCAATTTCGCATCCGATTAAATTTTCAAACTCTCACTGGAAGCAATTTTTTCTAATCTGGGTGACAATACATCAAGAACTTTGAAATCATGTTTATATAAGTTATTGATTATGGGTGTGAAGTGCACCACATTCACGACTAAGAGGTTGTAAGACTCTTTTTCATACTTGACTTATTTGTTACTCTTCCCAACCGGAGGCTATCTTAACGTACTAAATTTCAGTTTCAATAGATCAAGTTGAACTACAAACAGCCTGATTTTAGAAGTCTAGGGATATATAAGCGAGATCGATGTTGAAAATTCGACTATACTCCATCTTCTCCTTATTTTGTTCCCAAGCTTTTCAATTTCTCCATAAATCGACATTAGAATAACTTTTGAATTCTTTTAGAATCGTGCATTGAATCAAGCAAATCATCAAACTTTAACTACATGGATGCTCATATAGCCAGAGATATATAGGAAATCGATCGGCAATATTTTTCAGAGTCTCTACCAAATTCCTTTAGGAAAGATGAATATGTGGTTGGCTAAAATTGGAGTTTTTCATTTTTCTTTTCCCAAGATCTCTTTCATCAACCCTATCCAAAGAAAGTGACAGTTGTTAACACCCAATTTTGATCATCCACAATATGGATTGACTATTGAGTTTCTTTTATTTAAAACAATTTAATTAATAGTTTATATTTTCGAGTTAATTATTTTATAATTAGATTAATAATAAGAAGCTAGTTAATTATTTAATAATAATTCGTCTTATTTATTATTTAGCCGAATTTACTAGCTAAGTCTATTTGACTATGTTTTAAACTCCAATTGGCTATAATTGAAGTGCATTTGGACATTCCTCAAATCCCTTGATTTAATCCATGTATTTGAAGCTCTCTTTTGAAATAATTTTCAAATTAGTTCCAGACCAAACTAGCCCAAATGCCAAAAGGCCTAATTCACATTCATTACCCCAAAAGAGCGAACAGCATACAACAATACAATAACAATGTACATATGATACACGTACAAAAAACTCCTGTACACCTTCTTTCTCGTGAACCGAACCAGCGCAAATTAGTACAAAC